>NC_090266.1:1120881699-1121182785 GCF_040414725.1 Anabrus simplex | reverse complement strand
CCCCCAGCCACAGGGGGTAAACAGTGAGAAAAAAAAGCATCCGTCCCTTTGAAAAATGAAATAACAGACCAAAAAATTTAAGGGTAATGTATGGCATGAAATTGAAAGGCCCCCTAGGCCCCGTATGCTCTAATACCATCGGGGTCGGGAGAAAAAACAAGACATGATTAAGGAAGGTCGGAAGTACGGAAGAAATTGAGGAGTCTGGCCCAAGTAGGGGGCCCATTTTTGTCGCCTCTTATGACATGCAGGGGATACCGTGTGTGTGTTCGTATGCGCCCCCGATCCATAGGGGTTGACAGAGACAAAATAAAGAGAAAAGAATGGATCCGTCACTTCGAAAAATGAAGTAACGTACCCAAAAATACATGGGCCACGAAGGGCGTGAGAATGAAAGGCTCCCTAACCCACGAATGTTCTAATACCATCAGGGTCGGGAGAAAATAAAGACTTGACTATGGAAGGTCGGACAGCATAGAAGAAAGTGAGCAGTCTGGCACAAGTAATGGGCCCCTTTTGGTCGCCTCTTACGACAGGCAGGATACACCATGTATGTATTTTTCTTCTGCGTCCCCCAGCCACAGGGGGTAAACAGAGAGAAAAAAGGGATCCATCACTTCGAAAAATGAAGTAACAGACCCAAAAAATGGCAAAGGCCACAAAGGGCGTGAAAATTAAAGACTCCATAGGCCTCGAATGCTCCAACGCCATCGGGGTCGGAAGAAAAACGATGGAAGGTCAGACAAGAAAAATGTAAGTCAGGAACCTGACACTCACATGGGACCCCTTTTTGTCGCCTCGTACGACACGCAGGGGATACCGTGTGTGTATTCATCGTCTGCGCCCCTGACCCACAGGGGTTACAGAGAGAATATACAGAGAAAAGAAGGGATCCGTCACTTTGAAAAATGAAGTAACAGACCGAAAAATGTCAAAGGCCACAAAGGGCGTGAAAATTAAAGATTCCCTAGGCCTCGAATGCTCCAATGCCATAGGGGTCGGAAGAAAAACAAGATTTGACAAAGGACGGTCGGACAAGATAAATGTAAGTCAGGAGCTGACACTAACAAGGGGCCCCATTTGTCGCCTCTTACGACACACAGGGGATACCGTGGGTGTATTCTTCCTCTGTCCCCCACCCACCGGGGGAAGACAGAGGATATCAAAGGGAAAAAAGAAGGGATCCGTCACTTCGAAAAATGAAGTAACGAACCGAAAAATTCAATGGCCAAGAATGGCATGAAAATGAGAGTCTCCCTAGACAACGAATGCTCTACTACCATCGGGGTCGGGCGAAAAAAACAAGACTTGGGAGGTTGGACAGTATGGAAGAAAGTGAGGATTCAGGGACAATAAGGGGACCGTTTTAGTTGCCTCTTACAACAGGCAGGCTTCTGCGTCCCCCAGCCACAGGGGGTAAACAGTGAGAAAAAAAAGCATCCGTCTCTTCGAAAAATGAAATAACGGACCAAAAAAATTTAAGGGTAATGTATGGCATGAAATTGAAAGGCCCCCTAGGCCCCGAATGCTCTAATACCATCGGGGTCGGGAGAAAGAACAAGACTTGACTAAGGAAGGTCGAAAGTATGGAAGAAATTGAGGAGTCTGGCCCAAGTAAGGGGCCCATTTTAGTCGCCTCTTACGTCATGCAGGGGATACCGCGTGTGTGTTCTTCGTCTGCGCCCCTGATCCCCAGGGGTGACAGAGAGAATATACAGAGAAAAGAAGGGATCCGTCACTTCGAAAAATAAAGTAACGGACCAAAAAATTTAAGGTTCATGAATGGCATGAAATTGAAAGGCCCTCTAGGCCTCGAATGCTCTAATACCATCGGGGTCCGGAGAAAAAACAAGACATGACTAAGGAAGGTCGGAAGTATGGAAGAAATTGAGGAGTCTGGCCCAAGTAGGGGGCCCATTTTCGTCGCCTCTTACGACATGCAGGGGATACCGTGAGTGTGTTCTTCGTATGCGCCCCCGATCCACAGGGGGTGACAGAGACAAAATAAAGAGAAAAGAATGGATCCGTCACTTCGAAAAATGAAGTAACGTACCCAAAAATACATGGGCCACGAAGGGCGTGAGAATGAAAGGCTCCCTAACCCACGAATGTTCTAAAACCATCAGGGTCGGGAGAAAATAAAGACTTGACTAAGGAAGGTCGGACAGCATAGAAGAAAGTGAGCAGTCTGGCACAAGTAATGGGCCCCTTTTGGTCGCCTCTTACGACAGGCAGGATATACTATGTATGTATTTTTCTTCTGCGTCACCCAGCCACAGGGGGTAAACAGAGAGAAAAAAGGGATCCATCACTTCGAAAAATGAAGTAACAGACCGAAAAATGGCAAAGGCCACAAAGGGCGTAAAAATTAAAGACTCCATAGGCCTCGAATGCTCCAACGCCATCGGGGTCGGAAGAAAAACGATGGAAGGTCAGACAAGATAAATGTAAGTCAGGAACCTGACACTCACATGGGACACCTTTTTGTCGCCTCGTACGACACGCAGGGGATACCGTGTGTGTATTCTTCGTCTGCGCCCCTGATCCACAGGGGTTACAGAGAGAATATACAGAGAAAAGAAGGGATCCGTCACTTCGAAAAATGAAGTAACAGACCAAAAAATGGCAAAGGCCACAAAGGGCGTGAAAATTAAAGATTCCCTAGGCCTCGAATGCTCCAATGCCATAGGGGTCGAAGAAAAACAAGATTTGACAAAGGAAGGTCGGACAAGATAAATGTAAGTCAGGAACCTGACACTAACAAGGGGCCCCTTTTGTCGCCTCTTACGACACACAGGGGATACCGTGGGTGTATTCTTCCTCTCTGTCCCCCACCCACCGGGGGAAGACAGAGGATATCAAAAAAGAAAAAGGAAGGGATACGTCACTTCGAAAAATGAAGTAATGAACCGAATAATTCAAGGCCACGAATGGCATGAAAATGAAAGTCTCCCTAGACACCGAATGCTCTAATAAAATCGGGGTCGGCAGAAAAAACAAGACTTGACTAAGGAATGTCGGACAGTAGAGAAGAAAGTGAGCAGTCTGGCACAACTAATGGGCCCCTTTTGGTCGCCTCTTACGACAGGCAGGGTATACCATGTATGTATTCTTCTTCTGCGTCCTCCAGCCACAGGAGGTAAACAGAGAGAAAAAAGGGATCCGTCACTTCGAAAAATGAAGTACCGGACCGAAAAATTTAAGGGTCATGAATGACATGAAATTGAAAAGCCCCCTAGGCCCCGAATGCTCTAATACCATCGGGGTCGGGATAAGAAACAAGACTTGACCAAGGAAGGTCTGAAGTATGGAAGAAATTGAGGAGTCTGGCCCAAGTAAGGGGCTCATTATAGTCGCCTCTTACGACAGGCAGGTGATACCGTGTGCGTGTTCTTCGTCTGCGCCCCCGAACCACCGGGGGTGACATAGAGAATATAAAGAGAAAAGAAGGGATCCGTCACTACGAAAAATGTAGTAACAGACCAAAAAATGGCAAGGGCCACAAAGGGCGTGAAAATTAAAGACTCCCTAGGCCGCGAATGCTATAATGCCATCGGGGTCAGAAGAAAAACAAGACTTGACAAAGGAAGGTCGGACAAGATAAATGTAAGTCAGGAGCTGACACTAACAAGGGGCCCCTTTTGTCGCCTCTTACGACACACAGGGGATACCGTGGGTGTATTCTTCCTCTGTCCCCCACCCACCGGGGGAAGACAGAGGATATCAAAGGGAAAAAAGAAGGGATCCGTCACTTCGAAAAATGAAGTAACGAACCGAAAAATTCAATGGCCAAGAATGGCATGAAAATGAGAGTCTCCCTAGACAACGAATGCTCTACTACCATGGGGGTCGGGCGAAAAAAACAAGACTTGGGAGGTTGGACAGTATGGAAGAAAGTGAGGATTCAGGGACAATAAGGGGACCGTTTTAGTTGCCTCTTACAACAGGCAGGCTTCTGCGTCCCCCAGCCACAGGGGGTAAACAGTGAGAAAAAAAAGCATCCGTCTCTTCGAAAAATGAAATAACGGACCAAAAAAATTTAAGGGTAATGTATGGCATGAAATTGAAAGGCTCCCTAGGCCCCGAATGCTCTAATACCATCGGGGTCGGGAGAAAGAACAAGACTTGACTAAGGAAGGTCGAAAGTATGGAAGAAATTGAGGAGTCTGGCCCAAGTAAGGGGCCCATTTTAGTCGCCTCTTACGTCATGCAGGGGATACCGCGTGTGTGTTCTTCGTCTGCGCCCCCGATCCCCAGGGGTGACAGAGAGAATATACAGAGAAAAGAAGGGATCCGTCACTTCGAAAAATAAAGTAACGGACCAAAAAATTTAAGGTTCATGAATGGCATGAAATTGAAAGGACCTCTAGGCCTCGAATGCTCTAATACCATCGGGGTCCGGAGAAAAAACAAGACATGACTAAGGAAGGTCGGAAGTATGGAAGAAATTGAGGAGTCTGGCCCAAGTAGGGGGCCCATTTTCGTCGCCTCTTACGACATGCAGGGGATACCGTGAGTGTGTTCTTCGTATGCGCCCCCGATCCACAGGGGGTGACAGAGACAAAATGAAGAGAAAAGAATGGATCCGTCACTTCGAAAAATGAAGTAACGTACCCAAAAATACATGGGCCACGAAGGGCGTGAGAATGAAAGGCTCCCTAACCCACGAATGTTCTAAAACCATCAGGGTCGGGAGAAAATAAAGACTTGACTAAGGAAGGTCGGACAGCATAGAAGAAAGTGAGCAGTCTGGCACAAGTAATGGGCCCCTTTTGGTCGCCTCTTACGACAGGCAGGATATACTATGTATGTATTTTTCTTCTGCGTCACCCAGCCACAGGGGGTAAACAGAGAGAAAAAAGGGATCCATCACTTCGAAAAATGAAGTAAGAGACCGAAAAATGGCAAAGGCCACAAAGGGCGTAAAAATTAAAGACTCCATAGGCCTCGAATGCTCCAACGCCATCGGGGTCGGAAGAGAAACGATGGAAGGTCAGACAAGATAAATGTAAGTCAGGAACCTGACACTCACATGGGACCCCTTTTTGTCGCCTCGTACGACACGCAGGGGATACCGTGTGTGTATTCTTCGTCTGCGCCCCTGATCCACAGGGGTTACAGAGAGAATATACAGAGAAAAGAAGGGATCCGTCACTTCGAAAAATGAAGTAACAGACCAAAAAATGGCAAAGGCCACAAAGGGCGTGAAAATTAAAGATTCCCTAGGCCTCGAATGCTCCAATGCCATAGGGGTCGAAGAAAAACAAGATTTGACAAAGGAAGGTCGGACAAGATAAATGTAAGTCAGGAACCTGACACTAACAAGGGGCCCCTTTTGTCGCCTCTTACGACACACAGGGGATACCGTGGGTGTATTCTTCCTCTCTGTCCCCCACCCACCGGGGGAAGACAGAGGATATCAAAAAAGAAAAAGGAAGGGATACGTCACTTCGAAAAATGAAGTAATGAACCGAATAATTCAAGGCCACGAATGGCATGAAAATGAAAGTCTCCCTAGACACCGAATGCTCTAATAAAATTGGGGTCGGCAGAAAAAACAAGACTTGACTAAGGAATGTCGGACAGTAGAGAAGAAAGTGAGCAGTCTGGCACAACTAATGGGCCCCTTTTGGTCGCCTCTTACGACAGGCAGGGTATACCATGTATGTATTCTTCTTCTGTGTCCTCCAGCCACAGGAGGTAAACAGAGAGAAAAAAGGGATCCGTCACTTCGAAAAATGAAGTACCGGACCGAAAAATTTAAGGGTCATGAATGACATGAAATTGAAAAGCCCCCTAGGCCCCGAATGCTCTAATACCATCGGGGTCGGGATAAGAAACAAGACTTGACCAAGGAAGGTCGGAAGTATGGAAGAAATTGAGGAGTCTGGCCCAAGTAAGGGGCTCATTATAGTCGCCTCTTACGACAGGCAGGTGATACCGTGTGCGTGTTCTTCGTCTGCGCCCCCGAACCACAGGGGGTGACATAGAGAATATAAAGAGAAAAGAAGGGATCCGTCACTTCGAAAAATGTAGTAACAGACCAAAAAATGGCAAGGGCCACAAAGGGCGTGAAAATTAAAGACTCCCTAGGCCGCGAATGCTATAATGCCATCGGGGTCAGAAGAAAAACAAGAGTTGACAAAGGAAGGTCGGACAGGTAAATGTCATTAGTAGCCTGTCAAAAAAAGGCCCTTCTTGTCGCCTTCTACGACAGGATGGTGATACTGTGCCTGTATTCTTCTTCTCGGCCCCCACAGACAGAATCGAGAACAAAGAAGGGGTCCGTCGCTTCGAAAAATGAAGTAACAGACCAAAAAATGGGAAGGGCCGCAAAGGGCGTGAAAATTAAAGACTCCCTAGGCCTCGAATGCTCCAATACCATCGGGGTCGGAAGAAAAAGGAGAGATGATAAAGGAAGGTCGGACAGGTAAATGTAATTCAGTAGCCTGTCAAAAAAAGGCCCATCTTGTCGCTTTCTACGACAAGAAGGTATAACGTGTGTGTATTCTTCTTCTCGGCCCCCACAGACAGAATCGAGAACAAAGAAGGGGTCCGTCGCTTCGAAAAATGAAGTAACAGACCAATAAATGGCAAGGGCCACGAAGGGTGTGAAAATTACACACTCCCTAAGCCCCGATTGTTCTAATGCCATCGGGGTAGGGAGAAAAAAACAAGACTTGACTAAGGAAGGTCGGACAGTATAGAAGAAAGTGAGCAGTCTGGCACAAGTAATGGGCCTCTTTTACTCGCCTCTTACGACAGGCAGGTGATACCGTGTGTGTGTTCTTCGTCTGCGCCCCGATTCATAGGGGGTGACAGAGAGAATATGAAGAGAAAAGAAGGGGTCCGTCACTTCGAAAAATGTAGTAACAACCCAAAAAATGGTAAGGGCCACAAAGGGCGTGAAAATTAAAGACTCCCTAGTCTCGAATGCTCCAACGCCATCGGGGTCGGAAGAAAAACAAGAGATGACAAAGGAAGGTCGGACAACAGGATAAATGTAAGTCAGGAACCTGACGCTAATAAGGGGGACCTTTTAGTCGCCTCTCACGACACGGAGGGGATAGCATGGGTGTATTCTTCCTCTCTGTCCCCCACCCAACGGGGGAAGACAGAGGATATCAAAAAGAAAAAGGAAGGGATACGTCACATCGAAAAATGAAGTAATGAACCGAATAATTTCAAGGGCCAAGAATGGCATGAAAATGAGAGTCACCCTAGACAACAAATGCTCTACTACCATCGGGGTCGGGCGAAAAAAACAACACTTGGCAGTTTGGACAGTATAGAAGAAAGTGAGGATTCAGGCACAATAAGGGGACCGTTTTAGTTGCCTCTTACAACAGGCAGGCTTCTGCGTCCCCCAGCCACAGGGGATAAACAGAGAGAAAAAAGGGATCCGTCACTTCGACAAATGAAGTAAGGGACCAAAACATTTAAGGGTCATGAATGGCATGAAATTGATAGGCCCACTAGGCCCCGAATGTTCTAATACCATCGGGGTCGGGAGAAATAAAAATACTTGACTAAGGAAGGTCGGACAGTATAGAAGAAAGTGAGCAGTCTGGCACAAGGAAGGGTCAAGATGGGCGTGAAAATGAAATTCTCCCTCTGCCCCGAATGTTGTAATACTATCGGGGTCAGAAAGAAACAAGCGTTGACAAAGGAAGGTCGGACAGGTAAATGTAAGTCAGGAGCCTGGCACAAATAAAGGGCCCCTTTTAGTCGCCTCTTACGACAGGCAGGTATACCGTGGGTGTGTTCTTCGTCTGCGCCCCCGATCCACATGGGGTGACTGAGACAAAATAAAGAGAAAATAAAGGATCCGTCACTACGAAAAATGAAGTAACGTACCAAAAAGTACATGGGCCACAAAAGGCGTGAAAATGAAAGGCTCCCTAAGCTCCGAATGTTCTAATACCATCGGGGTCGGGAGAAATAAAAATACTTGACTAAGGAAGGTCGGACAGTATAGAAGAAAGTGAGCAGTCTGGCACAAGGAAGGGTCAAGATGGGCGTGAAAATGAAATTCTCCCTCTGCCCCGAATGTTGTAATACTATCGGGGTGAGAAAGAAACAAGCGTTGACAAAGGAAGGTCGGACAGGTAAATGTAAGTCAGAAGCCTGGCACAAATAAAGGGCCCCTTTTGTCGCCTCTTACGACAGGCAGGTATACCGTGGGTGTATTCTTCTTCTCAGTCGCCCACCCACAGGGGGCGGACAGAGGTTATCAACAAGGAAAAGGAAGGGATCTGTCACTTCGAAAAATGAAGTAACAGACCAAAAAAGGCAAGAGCCACAAAGGGCATGAAAATGAAAGCCTCCCTACGCCTCGTTTAATCTAATATCGTTGGTGTCAAAAAAAAAATACAGGAACTGACTAAGTGAGGTCGGACAGGATAAGTGAAAGTGAGGAGCCTGTCACATGTAATGGGCCCCCTTTATTTGCCTCTTACGAAAGGCAGGATATACCGTGGGTGTATTCTTGTTCTGAGTCCCCCACCCACAGGGGGTAGACAGAGGATATCAAAAAGAAAAAGGAAGGGATCCGTCACTTCGAAAAATGAAGTAACGAACCGAGTAATTCAAGGGCCAAGAATGGCATGAAAATGAAAGTCTCTCTAGACACCGAATGCTCTACTACCATCGGGGTCGGGCGAAAAAACAAGACTTGACTAAGGGAGGTTGGACAGTATAGAAGAAAGTGAGGAGTCAGGCACAAGTAAGGGACCCTTTTAGTTGCCTCTTACGACAGGTAGGCTTCTGCGTCCCCCAGCTACAGGGGGTAAACAGACAGAAAAAAGGGATGTCACTTCGAAAAATGAAGTAACGGACCAAAATATTCAAGGGCCACGAATGGCATGAAAATGGAAGTCCCCCTAAACCCCAATTGCCTTAATATCATCGAGGTCGGGAGAAAAACAAGACTTGACTAAGGGAGGTCGGATAGTATGGAAGATAGTGAGGAGGCTGTTAGAAATAAGGGGCAGCTTTTAGTCGCGTCTTACCACAGGCAGGGGATACCAAGTCTGTATTCTTCTTCTGTGTCCCTGAACCACAGGGGGTGACAGAGAGACAATAGAGAAAATAGAAGGGATCCGTCACTTCGAAGAATGAAGTAACGGATAAAAACTTTCAAGGGCAACGAATTGCATGAAAATGGAAGGCTCCCTAGGCCCCGAATGCTGCAATACCATCGGGGCTGGGAGAAAAACAAGACTTCGCTAAGGGTGGTCAGACAGAATAGAAGAAAGTGAGGAGTCTGGCACAAGTAAGGGTCCCTTTTTAGTCGCCTCTTACGACAGGTGGCCGATACCGTGGGTGTATTTTTCATCTACGTCCCCCACCCACGGGTGTAGTTGAAAGAGACGAGTCTAGCAAATGTACACTGTGTCTCCTCATGCTGAACGTGGTGAAGAAGCTCTTGGCATCGCAAGTGATGCTGCACCCAGATAATACTATTCTGGTGGTTTTGATCATAGTTTTAATAGCAACCATCCTCGGTTAATACTAATAATAGATGAATAGGAAGAGGAAAAAATCCCTCGTAGAAATGCTGTTGGGGTACAACTGGTTTCGTACCCCTTCATCTGTCTTGAGAATAGATTTTTTGTTGTTTCTCATTTTCACTGCCAGGGCAATGTCATGATAATTTCCATTCATTTGCAACTTTCTTCCATCTTCTCACCAATTTCATTCACCACCATTCATTTCATCCTCAGAAGCTTCTCAAATGGTGTTGGCATCAGGAAGGGCATCCAGCCATAAAAACATGCCATGTTATTTCATTTACTTGATCCCAGGCACCATATCAGGACACAGGACTAGGGTGTAGATATTTTTATTCTGACATCTGTAATGAGACAGACAAAGTAATGCATAAGTTTGGCAATTCTTCTTTAATAATAAAAGATAAATTTCAATACAATATATCAAGTAAGTGAAATTACATCAGTCTTGGGACTGGTTTCAGCCACCTAGTGGCCATCTTCAGCCAAATAAAATTAAACAGATTATGTGATAACTAAAACATATGTATAACAGACAAAGACAATGTTGCAGGAATAATTATTACATTTCATAATATTTGTAATTTTATTTTGACTGAAGATTGCCACTAGGTGGCTGAAACTAGTTCCAAGACTGATTAATGTAACTTACATGTTATATTGCATTGAAAAGGTCAATTTATTTCTTATAATTGCACCTCAATATAGAACAAAAATGAAATTTATAGCTTATAACAATTATCCTTTAACTCAGTAACTATTTTGTTGAATGTTGAAAATGAGATTCTGCCTAGCCGAGAGTATCTCTTACATGTGTCTGTTCATACAGCAGAAAATACTGATAATGTTAGTTTGCAGCAGATTTGTTGAGGGTCAAATTACCAAGTTTATTCACAGAATGAAGTTACGATCCTTTAAATAATGACTATCATAATTAAATTTCAGATATCTGCCTTAAAAATAACCTTTCCAAAAAATTTCATGCTTAACTCACTCAGCGCCAAGCACACTGATCGACGTTTTAAAACTAGCACGCTGGTAGTGCCAAACACGTCGATTGACGTTTAAGTGCATATGTTCAAATAGTTGTTTGTAGCTCCCATAGATGTCACCCAAATCCAGTCTAACTTTCACAGATTGAAAATGAAGGATCAATGTATCAATCGATGAACATGCGAACCGTATCCCTTAGTAAAGTAACTTTCTGTTGACAACCAAACACGTGTTATCTTCACTTGTTGACTAACCGCGTGTTTGTTCTCTGTTAGTGTCTTTGTGCTTTTGTAAAATGTCCTGTAAATTGTACAAAAGTGCAGATGACTTGCAGGAAAGTGATAAAGCGATATACAGGGTATGTTAGAAGTAGTTTATACTGATTGTGAGTCAAAAAATTATTTAAAGCCTTGTGTGGAGGAAGGTGATAGCGATTCATCTGATAAAGTCGCAAGTGCTGAACATGATGAGGTAGGTCCAGCAATATTTAATGATTTATTTTCGGAGGATATAACTGCTGTTGATTCAGATAACTGGTCAGACACTCGGACACATGCCCAATTATTCGAGGAATGCAGGTATGAGTAAATTACGTAGTGATGAAAATTGCATCGCATACTTGATGTTGTTTTTCACGGCGGCATTTCTGTAATTTCTTGTAACAGAAACTAACCAATACACGGAACAATTTTTGAGCACAGTAGCAAGACCATTTACTAAATACTGCAGGTATGATAATTGGAGACCTGTTACCTTGGATGAAATGAAAAATATTTTAGGACTCCAGATGATGACCGGTATGATAAAAAAAAAGCCTAAGTTAGAAATGTATTGGACAACAAACATGTTTGCTACTCACATATTCAATGAAGTTATGCCTAGAAGTTGCTTGCAGCTCATTTTAAACATTGCTGAAGTTAACTTTAAATTTTCATGGTATTATATGTGCTACTTTTCTTTATATGCACTTTTATATGTAATTATGTCAAACCAGTTCACCTTCCTTGGAAATGTCTGGCACAGGGCAATTAAATTGCCTCAGAATGCTTGGCAGTGAATGTGTTAACAGATATATATCCTACCATTGTAAAAGACGAAGTTTGCCCAGAAAGAAAAGCATGATTATAAAATGTATCTTAAATGTAAAAGAATTAAACATTTATTTTTATCCAGAAATGTTGATTACCTCCATGAAATGAAATAAAGCAGATTCAATGTAGGGTATATCTGAGCATTGCCACTGCTGCAGGCAGTAGAATTCACTCTGGCAGAACTGCTGAAGTACCGGTACCTGTAAAGAATTTAATGACGAATTAACTCCAAGAAAATTAATGCTGAACAGGTATGACCAGTTAGAGACATTACAATAAAATTATTTTACAAAAATATATTATTACACAAATTCAAACACAACTTCATAGAAATAGAGGCACTTTTGATGAACTGTGCTAGGATTCGTACCAGGGGAGGATCCAGGGAGCACTTTTAGTGGGGTGGTTGGGGGGGGGACTTTGACCGTCAGCCCTAGGGGGTATGAAAATTTGGCAGGAAGAGAAGTTCGGAGTAATCCCAAAATATAATTAACTTTACCATTTGAATGTATTTGAAAAAGCTTCCAGACACAAGAAATTAAATGGATTAATTAGTCAATCAATATGTTTCATTTTCAAATAGAGGTATTAGCCTTAGTGACAAATTTCAAGTAAAATTATAACTGGAAGGCCCCAGCCACCAGGGGTCGGCATAGTGAGGTGACGCCGTGTAGGCAATCAGCATGTCAATTTCAAAGTTCCGTTTTACTCCGCCAAATTGCAAGTCTTTAATCAATTTTCACGAATAGACACCAAATACACCACCAGAGATCTTTAATATGCTGACATCGTACTACATAGAATGGACAGTTGTTTTTTTTTTTTTTTTGTAGCCTTAGCTACAAGACCGGAGCAGGTGTAACCAACCTCTATTAACACTTATCAGAGGGAAATCACTTCGAAAAATTAAACAAACAAACAAAGACAAGGGCCACAAAGGACGTGAAAGTGAAAGTCTCCTTGGCCTCGAATGCTCCAATACCGTTGGGATCAGAAAAGAACAAGAGTTGACCAAGGGAGACTATTACTGGACGCAGCTGCGAGTTGCCCAAATTGCTACAGGTATACATTGCCTGTATCCAGTAAACAAAGTGGAAAGGTGCGAAAACCATTGACACTGGTGAAGGGTACACGCTCTTGTACTACAGTATGTCACAACATCCTGCCAAAATAGTGTGGAAATTGTCGTCACCAAACGACTGTGAAATAACATCACCTTCGTAAAACGTACATACATTTGCTTGATTGACATCCAAGTTGTCACCGGGTCAACAATAGTACGCATCATCTCTTGTTACGTTCCATAGGTATGATGCCTATTAGAGGAACAAGATGGATTTTGGACAGAACTGGAATCATACATCAACTCAACTGACGTCAGTGAACATCTGCTAATTGATAGAGATCTCAACGGCCACGTTGACTACTCAATGGATGGTTTCAATTGATGGCATGGTAGATTCGGGTTTGGTGTAATAACGAAGCTGGTGAACATGCCATGGAATGAGGCTTGGAAAAAGTAAATGCATTCTTCAAGAAACGCATGTACAGCATTATCACGTGCAGCATAGGATTGGTCGTCGCAAGTCCCAAATGTCATCCACATCACGGACGAACACTGACATCTCCTTTAAAAACCCTACTTTAACACTGGTGTGAACAATTCACTGTCATTTGTAATGAGGATTTCCCACACCTAACTATTCCCACAGCCAATCAAGTACAGAGTGCAGTTCCACCCACCACGCCTGCCGAGGTTGCAGCTGCCATCCACGCAATGAAAAACAGCAAAGCAACTGAACCTGATTTCATCCCTGTTGAAGTTTTGAAGGAGATGGGAAATGTGGAAATGAATTTCTAGCAAAATTCTATAATAAATGCATTGAAGACAATGACATACCATCCACCTAGAAGACCAGTATCTAGAAAAGGAAGGGTGATGTTACTATCTGCGCCAACTACCGCCACTTCATCTCCTCTCCTCTGCCACACCAGGAAAATCTTTGAGCGGGTGACTGACACACCTAGAAGCAACAGTACTGTCTCATCAAATCAACGTGGCTTCCTTAAAGGCCGCAGAACAGATGCTACACATTCTATCCAGTTGCTGGCAGGGACGCACAGAGAGAAGAAAAGAATGGTCCATATGGCCTTTCTAGATTTAGAAAAAGGCACTTGACCGGGTTTTTCAAGAACTCATCTGGTGTCTGCTCCGTACGCATGTTGTCGAGTCTCAGAGAAATATGTCCGTTGTGTTCAGCTCCTCTACCACAAGTCTCTAAACTTTGTCCACTGTGCAGCTGGCGTCACAGCATCATTTGACATTCGAGTGGACGCTCATCCTGTGCATGGATACAGTAACCGCGGACCTGTAAACACCCCATCTACGGACACTTCTCCATGCATATGAAGTTATGGTGGATAGCGACTCATGAAAGATACTTAATGAATAGGTCATCGAGTTGAAAACAAGCAAATAACTTAATATGATAACAGTGGAAACTCCTGCTAGAAAGTGGTAACATTTGCAATAGCGCCACTTAAGACTAGAGTTGATGGCGGTTATAGTACTCAGTGCATCATGTGAGGCATACTATAATAAGTTTAAATTATGGAAATATTACTTGGAGTAGCTTCTACAGGAGAGATATGTTAATTAATTCAGCTCTTTGCCATAATGGAAGGTAGAATGTGCTGCTGTCACCCTACATCAATTACACTCTGCACGCAAGATTTCAAGTTAAAATACTTTTAGTTTTTTCTGCGCACATTATTCACAATGCCTTTATCTGTATGTATTCCTTGTACTTATTAGTGTTTTGCACAATTTACAAGAGTTAAAAATGTTCTTTTCAATCATGTGACAGAAAGACATATCTAAATTTATCTGCTACACGTCTTGGCCTTAGAAGATGAGAGAGCGACTACAGATTCTTTGGTTGCTTCCTAGACCTTCCCTATCCCATCGCCGCCATAAGACCTATTTGTGTCGGTGCGATGTAAAGCAAAATAGCGAAGCAATGTGAAAAACAGAACCAGAATATTTGGTATTAAGCTTACCTTAATGCAGTGGAGGGCACAATTCGCCGGCAGCCTTAAAGAACTACTGTATCTGGCCCACGCAACTCAAACCTTACGTCAGAAGTTGCTCAAATCTACAAAAGTTGTCTTACTACAATGCAACTTAACGGCGATATTGCTGTCGCTAATAAAACAACATTTACACACATCCGTATCACACAAAGGAAGGAAGCCAAACGCCACCAACCAACAGAGGTACCTAACAATGTAGGCCTGCTATTTGATATATGACGCGCGTGCGACCTGCGTGCGACTGCGCTCTACGTAACGTTAGCGTCTGACGGGACGTACGATGGCAGCACGGCCGCACCCTTACGGAGCATGCCGAAGATTTCCGAACGGCGTACTCCCGAAGATTTCCGAACGGCTTACTCTACGAAGAGAACCGAGCAGTGGCGATTTCGCGTTGACATTCCTTAAACTTCGGATCCGATAACAGCTTTAGGAAACGCTGTTGGGAAAATCGGTTTTGGCATGTTCTCAGAGCGTATGGGATTTAGATAGCTTATCAGCTCTCACGTAAACCTGAATTGTTACTGAAGTGCGATGTACTGCCCTGTCTGGTGGATGGCTCCACCAAGGGGGAAAGAACATGCAAAATCGGCAATAACTCCACACTTCCAGACGCTTTGACATTTTAGACGGCGACATACCAGAGACTACAGTACTGTACGCTGACATCACCTGTCGACGGGTCAATGAGAGACGTCCGCTCTCCTTTCATCTAAGTACAGCCGCAAGATTATTTCGGAAATAGGCAATTCCAATTTCCTATTTTCAGCAAAATAAGAAATAAAGCCACGAGGCATCATTATGCAGACTTTTTATTCGCTTTAAAAGACAAAGTCTCACTTGCTAAAATATATTTAGGGTTGTTAGTGCTACAACAATACAATCGTATTTAATAGCAATGATTTTTTCGGCTAGATTCCAGCTATTCGTAAGTTAGAGACCTCCAGAAAACCCGCTAGCCGCTAGCGTTGATTTTCACCCGCCAACTTAACATTAAAAGCCTCCAGATCCAGTGGGAAAACTGCCGAATTAACAACACTATTTGCTTTACGTCACACAGACACTGATATATTTTATGGCGATGATGGGATAGGAAAGGTCTAAGTGCGGGAAGGAAGCGACCGTGGCCTTAATTAAGTTACAGTTTTCCTTATATGAAAAATGGAAAACCACGGAAATGCATCTTAGGGGCTGCCGACAGTGGGGTTCGAACCCACTATCCCAACTACGTGACCCAGCCACTTGCTCGGTATATCTTAATTCTTCAGTGAATTGCAGCTTCATGGGGTTAACTACAAATGTATTATTATTATTATTATTATTATTATTATTATTATTATTATTATTATTATTATTATTATTATTAAGGCAGCATATTGACGGCTTATGTCTTGTGAATACAATTATTGTTACAAGCACTCAGTTCCACACAGGGGCGTAGCCATGGGGGGGGGGGCGAGGGTACTGGGGGTTAGAAACACCCCTCCCCGTGGAACTTTTACAAAAAGAAAATATATAGAAGCTGACAATAAACTAAATCAACGCTCAGAGACATAATTGTAGAACCACCAGATCTGTAATTCACTTATATCAGTGTCCTTGTAATGACAAGTCATCCTTGTACGTTCATTGTGTTTCACCATTATTTTGTAACTTCACCCATATTTCAATTTTATGTTCCAGCAAACGATTGCGGACTTCACGGGCTAGTTCCTTAAATTCCTATCGGGCTGAGTGGCTCAGACGGTTGAGGCGCTGGTCATTTCAGTTAATTCTTTCGTTTAATTTCTTTTATTATTAAGAAAAATATTTAGCGGAAACGGGCACAAAACGCCGTTCGACGCGGCACAGCGCCACAGCAAGTAGTGGAGCAGTGTGTAGCATGTACTGAGACGAAGGGTAGCAGGGGTATATTTTGACCAAGGTTACCCGCATTCGTCAGTCTTTCAGTCTCACTCAGTGAATGTTTCTGTTCAGTTCTATCTAGTGTGTTACTTTGTTACTGTGTAGCCAAATACTAAATTGTTTTTAATTGTATAATCGCGCCGTACTTCTATTTAATTGTAATACATGCGTAATTATTGTTCCTTCGGTAAAAATTTTATTGTATAGTTCTTTTGTTACCGCACCTAAGTTGGCAGACTGTTAACCTTTACGTCTCGATCGAAATTCGCTCAGAGAGCATCACAAACATTTTATAGCATTTTTTTCAATTTTGATGTCTACTTCCCCCCCCCCCCCCCTTCCATTAAAAATTCCCAATCGCCGCTACTGATTCCGATCACACTTTATGCAGGTTTTTGACTGGCAAAATATTTATGTATTATTTTAAATAAGCTATGGTTAAGATCTCATTTGTTCTTTTTTTTTTTTTTTTTTGGTCCAAGCAAAGAGCAAGTTCGTCATGGGATATTTCATTCTAAGCTCTGCGAATATGAGATAGCTTTCAAGCAGGATCTCAGGATTCCATTATCTGCATAACGCCTCATTATTCATACAGTTGGCTGAAACGGGGAGGAATTCCCATCTTACGTTTTATGTTAATCATCTGACATAAAGTGGTACGGATTGTCCTGGCGTAAATGTTTGGGGATTGTGGAAAATCTATTCGCGGGTAATTAACGACCTGCGAGATGTCCAGAAAATTCAAGTGGTAAGGTACGTACGAAATATCCTGACATCCTCGCTAATGGATTTGGAAAGTTTTCTTTTTTTTTTGCTATTTGTTTTACGTCGCACCGACACAGATATGTCTTATGGCGACGATGGGATGGGAAAGGCCTAGGAAGTGGAAGGAAGCGACCGTGGCCTTAATTAAGGTACAGCCCCGGCATTTGCCTGGTGTGAAAATGGGAAACCACGGAAAACCATCTTCAGGGCTGCCGACAGTGGGGCTCGAACCCACGATCTCCCGATTACTGGATACTGGCCGCACTTAAGCGACTGCAGCTATCGAGCTCGGTGGATTTGGAAAGAGAGTGGGGTGGTGGTGATTATTTTATAAGAGGAAGTACACCCGGTCTAGAAATCCAAGAATAACGGTCGAAAGAATTCGTCGTGCTGACCACACGACACTCGTAATCTGCAGGTGTTCGGGCTAAGCAGCGGTCGCTTGGTAGGCCAAGGCACTTCAGGGCTGTAGTACCATAGAGTTAGGTTTTAAGAGGAAGTACAACTGGGCAACCATCCTCTATTAATGCTAATCAGAGGGGGAAATGGAAGGGGTCAGACCCTCCGAAAAATGAAGGTATCGGTCAAAGAAAGAAAAGGGCCACGAAGGGCGTGACAATGAAAGACTCCCGAGGCCTCGGGAACCTAATGCCGTCGCGGTCGGAAAAGAACAAGAGTTGACCACGGGAGGTCAGATACGATATAAGAAAGTGAGGAGCCTAGCACAAGTAAGTGGAAGCAATGTCCGGACTCAGCTAAGGGCCACGTAGTCGCCAATCCACGGTCCCGAGTTAAGAGCCCCTGGGGATCAAGGAGCGTGGGGGGTTGAGCGATGAGTGGACGAATGTCCCGAGTGACCGACTTCTATGATACGACAGCTACAGATACTGTACCTGGACTCCATGGAGTTTCCGTAGAAGTAATCAGTGCAATTGACATATGATCCATGTACAGTCAAAAGAGGTGCAGAATTGTGAGTTATAGTAAAATATAAATTTCGTAAGTTTGTGTTAACACGTAGCCAGAAGTAGGGGTATTCGAGCAAGGCATGTTCAGCACATTTATTTACGAATTATAGAAACTTCTATTATGTGGGCCTCACAATCACGACCCATGCCGTACAGTTAATCGATAATTTATTTCGAACAGTACAAAAAGAAAGGTGTGTGTCGAGATCTGTGAACGGGCGTCGAAGTAGCAGAAGTTCATTCACCCACTCTGCCTAGTAAGAATTAGATTCCCAACCGGTATGAAGATTATGCATATAATTCAGCAGAGTAGTTTGATTCAGTTTAACAAGGCGCAAGTATTCTATTCTTTGAAATCACAGATAACGTTAATTGTTTGTTTTCCCATTCTGACACATCATACAATTTCTTGCTTGAAGTCGAGTAGTTTCTACTTGGTAGTGATGCAGATTCCTCGCGAAAACATAAAAATATGTTACTCTGCATGGCGGTTTTGTAAAATCAGTCATCAGTCGAAATAGTTGTTGTTGTTGTTGTTTTCGTAGAGAAATTGCCACTTGGTTGCACCCAGCAGCAGTTTATTACACTGAACATAACAGCACAACTGTAAACAATTCTTGCCGTTACCATCTCTCGCAACACTGTGACACGCTCCTTTCAAAAGACCAGTATCAAATTATTGAAAAATAATTACAACAATGAACAACAATGAAAATGTCCAACTCATTGGCTGAATGGTCAGCCTTGAGGCTTTCTGTTCAGAGGGTGCCGGGTTCGATTCCCGGCGGGTCGGGGATTTTAATCGCGCCTGGTTAATTTTTATGACCCGGGGACTGGGTATTTGTGTTCGTCCCAACATTTTCCTCTCAGATAACACACTACATTACCAACCACCACAGAAACACGCAATAGTGACTACATCCCTCTATATAGGGTTGGCGTCCGGCCGTAAAACAGGGCCAATTCCACATGTGCGACACAGTTCGCACCCGCGACCCCACAGATGTGGGAAAAGCGGTAGTAGAAGAAGAAGAATTACAACAATGAAAATAGATACCAGAATATCATATTTTAGTTAGATCGTATTATGCACAAATCTTGCGGAACATTTCACTTTTAACACACATTTATTAGACAATGTATAATGCCAATGAGAAATTGTATAGTAGCAATCAGTCAACTCAGTTTCGAACGAGCTTTCTCTGCGCGAAGTTAGCAGACAAGGCTAATCAGTTGTGCACCTTGATATTTTTCAAACTTCATTCTAACAGTTTTGATTTAATTTTGTACTCTCTCTCCATATTTTTTAAGTCGAATAAACCATTATAACAGAGAATTCGGTATCGATTACAGAGTATAGTTTTGTAGTTACTGAAAAATGAAACCAATTAAAGTTAAGTACGAAGATCTAAGGTCCGCCTCTGTGGTGTAGTGGTTAGCGTGATTAGCTGCCACCCCCGGAGGTCCGGGTTCGATTCCCGGCTCTGCCACGAAATTTGAAAAGTGGTACGAGGGCTGGAACGGGGTCCACTCAGCCTCGGGAGGTCAACTGAGTAGAGGTGGGTTCGATTCCCACCTCAGCCATCCTCGAAGTGGTTTTCCGTGGTTTCCCACTTCTCCTCCAGGCGAATGCCGGGATGGTACCTAACTTAAGGCCACGGCCCCTTCCTTCCCTCTTCTCTTCCTTGCCTATCCCATCCAATCTTCCCATCCATCCACAAGGCCCCTGTTCAGCATAGCAGGTGAGGCCGCCTGGGCGAGGTACTGGTCATTCTCCCCAGTTGTATCCCACGACCAAGAGTCTGAAGCTCCAGAACACTGCCCTTGAGGCGGTAGAGGTGGGATCCCTCGCTGAGTCTGAGGGAAAAAACGAACCTGGAGGGTAAACAGATGATGATGATGATGATGATGACGAAGATCTAATTGGTGCATGGTTGGCACCATTTAACCAAGGAGGCAGTCAAATAAAACCTATTAAACATTATTTGGTAATAAGCTTATGATAACGAATAATCCTTTTGTTTATATAACTACCGGGCAAATTGGCCGTGCGGTTAGGTGCGCGCAGCTGTGAGCTTTTATCCGGGAGATAGTGGGTTCGAACCCCACTGTTGTCAGCCCTGAAGATGGTTTTCCGTAGTTTCCTATTTTCACACACGGCCGCTTCCTTCCCACTCCTAGCCCTTTCCTATCCCATCGTCGCCATAAGACCTATGTGAGTCGGTGCGACGTAAAGCAAGTAGCAAAAAAAAAAAAGTTTATAGAACGTGACAATATACTCCATTACTTCTACCCTGCTGTAATGGAATTGATATTAGTTTTTTAATAGGTTTTTACATTGTATTTCAGGGGAGTCCGAATTTTTATTTTGGCAGGCGGGCCCATGTCGCATTTGTTACGCCCCTTAAAGCAAGTAAAGTCCAAGAAGGCCCTGGGAGGGGTGGAAGGTAAAGGCTTCCACTGTCCATAATTTCGGCACTTGTGGGGTAGAGTAATAATAATGTTATTTGCTTTGCGCACCACTAACTTCCTTTACGGTTTTTGGAGACACCGAGGTGCCAAAATTTAGTGTCACAAGAGTTCTTTTACGTGCCAGTAAATCTACCGACACGAAGCTGACGTATTTGAGCACCTTCAAATACCACCGGACTGAACCAGGATCGAACCTGCGGAGTTGGGGTCAGAAGGCCAGCGCATCAACCGCCTGAGCCACTCAGTCCGGCCAAGGGGTAGAGTGGTTAGCTCTACACCCAGCCGCCCTTGCCCCCAATAATTAACCTGGTAATCTTTGTGTGTGTGTGTGTGTGTGTGTGTGTGTGTGTGTGTGTGTAGGCTGAGTGAACCTCAGGGCCATGTGCACCTCCAGAAGTGGAAATATTGTTTCTTAAACTTTCGACTTTCAGACGGGGAATCGAACCTACGTCTTTACGGGCGGATGAACCAAGCACGACTTTACCGCCTCAGCCAGGCAGCCCCTAAAGTTGTCTTTATAGCCGAAGTGTAATGGTTCCTCATTTCTCTAAGGCTTGAAATATTCAGCTCTACTGCCTTAGCGGACTAATTTACGACATCCTGTTTTGAAAATTACCAGGTTCATGTCGGCTTGCTGCTGTTGCTAGGCGCATGGACTTTGTGCTTGAGTCAGCGTCTCTGGCACACAATGGAAGGAAACGGTAAAACAAGCACATTCATACGAAGAAAGGACCATTAGCTCATTTCACAGAATCTGACGCGAACTACGCAACAGAAGCAAGGAGGAGGAAAGCAGTAGCACCGACTGCGAATTAGAAGTTGCGGGGAACAGAAATTACCGCGGCTCTGGGGGTAGTGTGGGGTAAACAACAAAATTGATACCAAGCGAGTTTGCTGCGCAGTTAGGGGATCGCAGCTGTGAGTTTGCATCCGGGAGATAGTGGGTTCGAGCCCCACTGTCGGCAGCCCTAAAGATGGTTTTCTGTGGTTTCCCATTTTCACACCAGGCAAATACTCGGGCTGTGCCTTAATTAAGGCCACGGCCGCTTCCTTCCCATTCCTAGGCCTTTCCTATCCCATCGTCGCCATAAGACATCTGTGTCGGTGCGACGTAAAGCAAATAGGAAAACGTTTTTGCCATAAGAGCTTTCTGTGTCGGTGCGACTTAAAACAAATTGTAAAAACCTGAATCAAAATAGCTACAAAATTTTAAGTTTTTGATGCTCTGAGCGAATTTCGACATTGACAATTTACTAACGTATCTGCTCCGATAATAGACATTTTTTTAAAATCTTGATTCCATATTTTTTGCTAGTTGTTTTACGTCCTTGAAAAGTAAAGAAACACGTACTTTTGGTTTTCGGAAGGTCCACTTAGGAGAGGTTTGGGGGTGGAAGGAGTGAAGAAAGAGTTGAATATTCTTCTTATGAGGATGCTTATACCTCAAAAACTGAAGATGTTACAGATGTTACATATGGTAAAAACTGCTTCAAAAATTAAGGAACACGTATTTTTTGTTTTGTTTTCGGAAAATCCACTTAAAGGGGTGAAAAGTACTGAAAAGGCGGGCGAATTTTTAAAATGAGTTGTGGTGTACAAAGAGGTTCTGGGGTAAACGAAACTCAGTTTTCCGTGAGTTTTTATACTTTAGGGATATTCAGATAATGTCTTAGTGCAGTACCGAGGAACGATTACTTATATTAAATTACGAAATCCACACGACGGAAGCCGCGGGTAGCAGGTAGTCAGATAATAATCGCGCTTCTACACGCTGCTGCGCGAGTTCCAGGGGCCTTCAAGTGGCCCCGCAGACTCCTCGCAAAAACATAAAAATAATGTCTAGCCTAATGTCACTCTGCACGGAAATGGTCAGAAGACCAGATCACGACGAAATAGTTTGTTTTTACAAATTGTACGTACAGGAATTGCCATTCGGTTGTGTCTAGCAGCAATTATCGTAACTGTGTTGAATCTAACACAGCACAGCTGTCAACAATGCTCGTCCTTGTCGTCTCTCGCAATATCGGGACATGTTACTCACGAAGACATGCACCAAATTATTAAAAAATAATTGCAGCATGAAAATTGAAAACAAAATATCATATTTTGGTTACAAAATGATACTTTCTCGATGTGTAGTGTACCTGAAATCGTATTATACACAACATTTGCTTCTCAAATAATGTTTTTCACACATTTATTCGAGAACTATGTAGTGTAGTGAATAGTGTGATTAGCTGCCACTCCCGGAGGCCCGATTCGATTCCCGGCTCTGCTACGAAATTTGAAGTGCTACGAGGGCTGAAACGGGGTCCACTCAGCATCGGGAGGTCAACTGAGTAGAGGGGCGTTTGCTTCCAACCTCAGCCATCCTCGAAGTGTTTTTCTGTGCTTTCCCACTTCTCCAGGAAAATGCCGGGATGGTACCTAACATAAGGACACGGCCTCTTCCTTCCCTCTTCCTTTTCTATCCCTTCCAATCTTCCCATCCTCCACAAGGCCCCTGTTCAGCATAACAGGTGAGGCCGCCTGGGCGAGGTACTGGTCCTCCTTCCCAGTTATATTCCCCGACCCAAAGTCTCACGCTCCAAGACACTGCCCTTGAGGCCATAGAAGTGGGTTCCCTCGCTGAGTCCGAGGGAAAACCCACCCTGGAGGGTAAACCGATTAAAAAAAAGAAAGAATGAAAGAAAGAAATTTACTTCATAAAATAAAATTTTAATCATTATATTTTAGTATTTGTTACATTCTAGTAATCGACATAATACTGTATATAGCATCCAGAGCTTGTCAACTTTGGAGCCCAAAGGCGTGGCACCACGGGTATATCCCAGGATACGCAGGTTGTCGTGGTTAATGGCAGAGATTTAGAAAATCGTGTACTATGTGGTCGAGATGGTGGTGGCTGGTGGTGATGATTATTGTTTTAAGAGGAAGTACAACTGGGCAACTATCCTCTATTAGCACTAATCAGAAGAGGTCTGGCACTTCGAAAAGTGAAGGTATCGGCACAGTAGCGTAGCCTAAATCGACCGACGGGAGTGGGGGGTGTTTACAGTTACAAAATGACGATAGAACAAAATGAAGGTGCTTGTGCGTGTGTGGTGAACGCATGAATGAGTATTTATAAGGACACTGAAACAAGTGAATTATGTTGATATTCAGACTGCAGTACCGGTGCACTAAAAAATCTTACAATATGTTCAAGGTGAACAGTTTTACAGCGAGTGGTATGTTCAGATTGCAATCTAAAATTCAACTTCTTAGAAAACAGATTCAAGAGATCTGTTGGTTTTACAATTATGTCTCTGTGAATTTTGAACGAAGCCAACCCATTGAGTCGACTTTCACTTTCACTTGTTATGTCAGTTTCAATTTATTTCCTTTTGTTAAAGTCCCCACCCCGGCTACGCCACTGTATCGGCAAAAGATAGGGAATAGGCACAAAGGGTGTGAAATGAAAGGCCTCGAAAACCTAATACCGTGGAGGTCGGGAGAGAAGAGACGTCAGATAGGAAACATGAAAGCGAGGATACTGACACAACGGGGGCGTAACGTTAGGGGTCGGGTCTTTAAGGGGCCCCACAGTCTATTCGCGAAAAAAACAATATATATATACCCTAACGTCACTCTACACGGAAATGATAAGGCCAATTTTGTACAATCAGTCGAAATAGCACGTTCTTTTTTACAATTTATACGTAGAGGAATTGCCACTTGATAGCATCTAGCAGCAGTTTATTGTGTGGGGTCTAACACAGCACAGCTTTGAAAATGCTTGCCCTTGCCGTCTCTCGCAACACCACACCAAATTATTTTAAAATAATTAAGGGCCTCGGCCTACCAAGCGATCCCTACTTAGCCTGCAGGTTACGAGGTGTCGTGTGGTCGGCTGTTATTCTTGGCTTCCTAGACCGAGTTTAAAATAATTACAGCAATGAAAATTGATACCAAAGTATCATATTTCAATTACAAAATGATACTTTCTTACTGTGTAGTGCACCTGAGGTCGGATTATGCACAAATTTTGCAGAACATTTTTAACTGTTGTCACACATGTATTCCACAATCAATTAGAAGTTGGTGTCGTAGCAATTAATCGACTCAGATTCGAGCTCTCTTTGCGTGAAGTTAATAATAGGCGGTGTGATATTTTTCAGACTTTGTTTGAACAGTTTTTGATTTAATTTTGTTCGAAAGTTATATTTTTCTGTGTTTTAATCGAATAAATGATTATAACCATGCCCTCGGCAGAAATGAAACCAATTAAACTTAACTACGAACAATTAAGTGGTTCATGGTTGGCAGTTCAAGCAGCTTAGCCGTTAAACCACGGAGGTAGTCAATTTAAACTTATTAAATACTAGGCCTATTTAATAAAAATCTTACAATACGAATAAAAGAGTTGCTCATATAACTTGAAAATAGGCCTATATTGCATTATTTCTACCAGCTGTAATTAAATTAAGTTATTCATAGGTTTTACACTTTATTTGAGGGGGCCCGAATTTGTATTTGTGACACAAGTTAGTGGAAGCAATGTCAAACTCAGCTAACGGAACCGTGGTCGCCAAACCACGCTCTCAGGCTGAGAGTACTTGGTCTCCCTTTTAATCGCCTCTTACGACAGGCAGAGGATGTTATTCTACCACCTCACCCACAGATGTTACATGGTCGAGAATGAAGCCGGAATAAACATGTGACGGTGAAGCTGTTAAGGCATTTCCATTCCCCTATTTTGATTAAATATTTTTAATTAGTCATCCTGAAACTACATGAAAGTGACAAGCAAATTTTGTTTGCGAGCAATAACTAAGCGGCACGACCGATGACGAGTGGCGCAGACAGAGACAGAAATAGAAGGAAAATACGAACTACCGGTGCAACGTTGCCACGCGTGAGAAAAAAGCTATAGCTGCCAGCAATCCTTACATTAGGTTATGTTCGTTTTGGTTCAGTTGTAGGTATATAATCATCCCGTAAGATTACTTCGGAAGCTCTAGCCGTTGAGGATGTTCAGCTACAAACCTCCAGTATACAAGACACTTAATACATAGGCTCAGTTTATGGATTTATATTCACACCAATGCATATTTGAACGAAGAAGCAATGCGAAACCAATAACAATGTAAACTCTGTAAATAATGGATTATCGTGTCTCGATACATTGTCAGAGATTATAACTTCACCATACCTCATTTATTACTCCGTATCCTCTCCATCACTCGTATCTGCATCCGATGATCCTTGCAGGTTGATGATTACGGTTTCCAAGACGTTGTCGATAATAATCTCCCGTTTGAAATCATCTTCTTGAATGTTTTCAGCATGCCGAACACATTCCGCCCATGTCTTTGTCCGCATTACTTTCAATAGCTTCGTGAACTAATTTCTCCGTGTCTGCAATTTTGAAAGTAGTGTTTCTTTCTGCCACGAAACACTTAACCTGTGACCATACAAGTTCAATCGGATTGTACTGGCAATGATACGGCGGCAAGCACACAACCCTATGGTCATGCTCACGAGCGACAGCGTCAATCTCGTTAACTTTTTTTCGCGCGACTTACGCATTTTAACCAGTTGCAACAACTCCGCGCGTGTCTGTGAAGCCGAGTGCGGAATTGACTTACTGGGTAGCCATGCTACAATATCAGCGTTATAAGTTATAACTGAGTGATAGGTAGCATTATCCAACACAATTTCGGACGCTGGAGCTAGATAGGGTAAAAACTGTTCTTTGAACCACTCAGTAAAGGTCACTGCATTCATTTCACTATGATAGTCACTATTACTGTTGTCCGACTCATTCGCTGAATGGTCAGCGTTGAGGCGTTCGGTTCAGACGGTTCCGGATTCGATTCCCGGCCGGGTCGGAGATTTTAATCGTATTTTATTAATTCTTCTGGCTCGGGTACTGGGATTTGTGTTTGTTCCAACACTCCCCTCTTTATATTCAGATAACACACTACACTACCAACTACCACAGAAACACGCGATAATGATTACATCCTTCCATATAAGGTTGGCGTCAGGAAGGGCCAAATCCACATGTACGACACAGTTCCCACCCGCGACCCGACAGGTGTGGGAAAAGTGGTAGAAGAAGAAGAGCCACTGTTACTGTTATGTTTGGACCTAAACACTAATTTGCTTTGAGGACTGAATCCAGAACCAGCAGAACGAGCGTGACAAATTATTAAACGACCGCCCTAACCAGTCGGAACTTTTAGACCCCCTAAGCCATCATTCGATTTCCAGCAAATACTTCTGGTATGGTTCCGATTTACCTAAGTTTCATCTAAGTAATAAATTTTGGCCTTTCCTTCTTGTCTAATTTGATGCATTGTCCTCAAGAAGCAGCGATATCAGAACGTTCCGTAAGTAACTTTCTTCCGTCATTACACTTCATGTATCTGAAACCCATACGCTTTAAAATACGTAGCATTGACGTAGTACTTTCTTTGAATCGCACAGATTCGTATTCCTCCATAGCCTTCGCCAATTTCTTTGCCGTTGGAAATTCACCGGCAAAATTGGTCAAAAGGTCATGTATTTTGCGCCTAAGGAACGTCTTGATTAAAACCATCACAGTCTTACCTGGTGACCGTAACAGTACGTTACCACTAGCCTCTAATGAACATTTAAAAACCCCATGGTGCAACAGCCCCAAAGGGCCATGGCCTACCAAGCGACTGCTGCCCAGCCCGAAGGCCTGCCGATTACGAGGTGTCGTGTGGTCAGCACGATGAATCCTCTCGGCCGTTATTCTTGGATTTCTAGACCGGGGCCACTATCTCACCGTCAAATAGCTCCCCAATTCTAATCACGTAGGCTGAGTAGACCTCGAATTAGTCCTCAGATCCAGGTGAAAATCCCTGACCTGGCTGGGAATCGGACCCGGGGACTCCGGGTAAGAGGCAGGCACACTACGGGGCCGGCTATTATTTCCACCTGCTGTAATTGAATGTATATTAAGTTATTCATAGGTCTTACATTGCATCTGAGGGGGCTCGAATTTTTATTTTAGCTATCGGGCCCGTATCACAATTGTTACGCCCCTGTAGTGATGCAAACAATGACACAATTTTACAATATTCTATAAAGATAATGTAGACTCTAATCTTTCTTTGCTTCACAGAGGAATGTTTCATGAGTCGCTGACGAATGAAGGAAAAATATTTCTTAGAGGACATTATCAGTCACTTCAAGAAGTAGTTCTGGTCCAGTGAGGAAAGCAATGGCAAACTACCTTACTCCTCACCTTGCCTACTACGCCTCATTTGGGCTCTGCCATTGGTTTTTGCGGTTTTCCTATAACTGCATAGCCTTTGGTGGTGCTGTTGGAGGATCCAACCAGCCTCTGGGCTGATGACCTAAGAGAGAGATACACACCGAGTGGTCAAAAGTCGTGGGAACGGGTGTCCCATCAGAAAATGTGCCGTGTATGACCCCTGAGCGTTGCGGCTAGCTGAGGCGTAACTGAGCAGTCTGTCACAGACTCAGTCACTTCAAGAAGTAGTTCATCTTAATTATTTGCATCCAGAACTGTTCAAGTTTTCGAAAATAGCGATGACATATCCCGTGACAACTTCAACAGTTGAGGGGTTCTTCTCAGGCCTTAAGACTTCAAACTTCTTTGCGTACAACTAATGGACAGACGGACTTGCAGGTTTGATACATTATTTAAAATCTTACAGCGGCCCGATAACATGAAAATATTTCTGTAGTTTATTAAAGTCCGCCTCTGTGATATAGTGATTAGCTGCCACCCTCGGAGATTTGGGTTCGATTCCCGGCTCAGCCACGAAATTTGAAAAGTGGTACGACGACTGGAACGGGGTCCACTCAGCCTAGAGAGGTGAACTGAATAGAGGAGGATTCGATTCCTACCTCAGCCATCCTCGAAGTGTTTTTTCGTGGTTTCCCACCTCTCATTCAAGCAAATGCAGGAATGGAACCTAACTTAAGACCACGGCCGCTTCCTTCCCTCTTCCTTGTCTATCCCTTGCAATCTTCCCATTCCACCCCCCCCCCCCAAGGCCCGTATTCAGCATAAGAGGTGAGGCCGCCTGGGCGAAGTACTGGTCCTTCTGCTCAGTTTCATCCGCGACCCAAAGTCTCAAGCTCCAGGACACTGCCCTTGAGACGGAAGAGGTGGGATTCCTTGCTGAGTTCCGAAGGAGAAACCAACCCTGGACGGTCAACGGATAAAGAAAGAAATGTTTATTAAAAATGATACCATCCGTGTGCCAAATTTAATAGTTTGTTCTTGTTTATATAATACGATGGTCAACCCCGCATGCCTGCTTTTTACCCGGAGGCCTCGGGTTCAATTCCCGGTCAAGTCAGGGAATTTTACCTGTATCTGAGGAGTGGTTCGGGCTGAGCAACGGTCGGTTGGTAGACCATGGCCCTTCGGGGCTGTTGCGGCATGGGGTTTGGTTTGGTTTTATATAATACGTGAATTTCATTAATTTACCACTTAGAGAACACTCCATAAAATTATTTATTTATAACGTCATAATATTTTGAATTTGCAAAGTAAGTAATACTGTTATTACTATTAAATTATATAATTTTTGCATTTAGGAAATGTTGGTGAAATAGGGGCCAGTTCACATATTTTGACTAATATTTATGATCATTTTCACACCATTTTTCAAGTTTGTCTGTTAGGAAGTTTTTTCAAAAAATGTGTAGATTGGAAGGGGGGGGGGGGGGGCTGTAAGTACCAAATGCTGTCTTTTGACACAGTGTTGTAAGCAATAAAATGTTCACACCAGTTTTGATATTTTAGTATAAATATATTCACAAATACGTACTTTTTAATATTTTGTTTTACAATTAGCTTTACGTCGTACTGACACATGGCGACGCAAGGAAAAGTTGGCAAAAAGTCAAAAAAATTAAATCTCGGAATTCTTAGTGAAACGTTCCCTTTCCCTAAAGTTGAAGACCACCTGCATCGTATTTCGATAAGGAAATGACGCAACAAGTAACAGTACTCCTAGCTGCGAAAGCCTAAACTGCCACGTCACCTCCAGTTGACTCATTGTTAAGGTAGTTGATAAGCGGAGAGAGTGCTGTGTTTTCTAGTCGTTTACATCCGTTCTTTGTTCTCCCAAGAAATAATAACCACAATGGAATCGTCACCGGGAGATATGCACTTTACTATTACACTATGTTTAAGTTGATTATTTACGGAATAGAGATGAAAATAATTAAATATACAAACCATGCGTTTCGTTAGGATTAAGATATAGTTCATAGTTATATTACTATGATTTCAGTATGGTTCCGGGCGCGTCCGGGCTATAATTTTAACTTTTTCTGCTATTCATGAGAATCATATTATCCGTAATTTATATTTCGCTCCCTCGATCTTTCAGTATTTATGAGCGGTTAGCTAATAATAAAGTTCATATATCCCAGTAATTGCAGTTCAAGTCCCTGGAGTAGTAGTAGTTTTGATAGAAATATTTGAGAAATTATTGTAGACAACCTCGTATTTTTCAGTAGGCCTAATTAAGGACACTTTTTTTTTCTCCGTCCCGTGGAGTAGCGAAAATAATAGTAATCCACCAGCTGTAATAATCACATAACCACATTTCAGTAGAATTGTAGTGAAGATAAGGTATAATATATTAGATAGTATCTTGCCAGTTATATTCGTGTTTTTCTTCGTGTACGGCAATCCTTTTGATACTTAAGCATTTAACCAAACGCAGTGTAGTGTAGTGTAGATACATTGTAGTATAGATACAGTACATTTAGATAGTGCCGTATCTTGCCTGCTATATTCGTGTGTTATCTTTCGTGTATATCTATTAGACCGTAATACTAATAATAATTTGTCTAAGCATTTAGCTTCGTTGGTAATCTTTGAGTACAGTAGTTCTTGCAAATTTCATTTCTGTTGTGCTTAGTAGTGACATACGGTACGGTACCGGTATCGTAATTAGGATACGTCTGAAAGTAATTTAAAAATTACTGTAGTGTACTGTACAGTAGTATACGAGTAATATCCTATTAGAATTTAGTGTGCTTATTTTATTATTGTAAAATATTTGTGTAGTACTGGTGTAGTAGAGGTATCCGTAGAAACTCTTACTAAAATATTGGTGAAATTAGGATAGGCTTAATTGCAGTTTGGAATTGTGTAGTTCTTGTGTATTACTTTCGATATTCAGTAATTAACAGCAGCTTTTATCCTGTTAGGGGTTGTAGGATTTAAAAAAAATAGAGCACGACTAAGTAGTATTGTAGTGTAGTCGTATATTAATTACCTTATTGTTGTGTACTATCCCAGACAATATATCCCTCTGTTCATTTATTTTTTTTGCAAATAAGTTATTTTATTTTTTAATTTAAAAATATCCCCCCCCCGTAAAGAATGGCTAAGGAGCGCGAGTGTACTTATTGTGGGTGTGGTGAGGCATTGAGGGGTATGAGGGAGGAGTTGGAAAGTTTGAGGGAGATAATTAGGATTCTCACAGAAGACAGGAAGGAAGATAGGACTCCCTCAAACAATGTACAGGTTACAGTAGGTGTACAAGAGGGAGGGGAAGGAAAGGGAGGAGTTGTAGAAGACAGGTGGTCTAATGTTCTAAGGGGAAGGAGATTGCAGGCCAAGGGCTCTATTCAGGATCAGAATTCAGGACAGGTGTCTGTGCGAAATTGGTACGAGTCACTCCAGGTAGAACAACAGAGGAAAGATGAGGGACAGGGAACTGTTGCTGAGATGCGTGGAAGTAGGAGGAAGGGAAAAGGTAGGAAAGGGAAATGTAGAGTAGAGGATAGGAAAAGACAGGTGGAACAGGGTCATGGGAAGGAGAAAAGGGAGGAGGAAGTAGCTTCTGCAGCTATCAGGAAAGATAGGGCTGACCAGGAGGGGAGGGGATCAAATGAGGTGGGTAGGGTTGAGGCTCTGGTCATGGGGGATTCCATCGTTAGACACGTGGGGAAAGTGTGTGGAGGAAAGGGAACCAGGGTAGAATGTTATCCAGGAATGAGGTTGAGGCAGATGTTGAGGAAAGTAGAAGAGAGGGAGGAGGGGAAGGAGAAGGTGGTAGTGTTTCACGTTGGTACCAACAACGTAAGGCAAGCTGATATAAGTACCAACATAGTTGGAGATGTGTGGGATCTGGTAAATGCAGCACGGGTGAAGTTTAAGAAAGCGGAGATTGTTATTAGTGGAATACTGTGTAGGAGGGATACTGACTAGAGGGTGATTAGGGATTTAATTGAGACTATGGAGTGGGTATGTGGGAAACTGGGAGTGAAATTTCTAGATCCTAATGGGTGGGTAGGAGATAGGGATCTGCGCTCGGATGGCCTTCATTTAAACTGCAGTGGTACGTATAAGTTAGGAAATTTGTTTGGAAGGGTAATAGGGAGGTACATTCAGGGAAACGGGATGGCCTAGGGAGCGGTGATAAGGGAACAGGGAACTGGAAATCAAGTAGGGATGACATAAAATTGTTAGTGTTGAACTGTAGAAGTATTGTAAAGAAAGGAATAGAATTAAGTAATTTAATAGATATATATTTACCAGATATTGTAATAGGAGTTTAATCATGGCTGAGAAATGATATAATGGATGCAGAAATGTTCTCACGGCACTGGAGTGTGTATCGTAGAGATAGGATAGGAAAGGTGGGAGGGGGAGTTTTCATTCTGGTGAAAGAAGAATTTGTAAGCTACGAAAACGTTAAAGATGAGACACATGAAATTCTAGGTGTAAGGCTCATTTCTAAAGATAATAGGCAACTTGATATATTTGGAGTGTACAGATCGGGAAAGGGTAGCACTGATGCGGATTCGGAATTATTTGATAGGATAGTCAGCTATGTCGGAAACGACATGGAAAGAAATGTGATTGTAGCGGGAGATCTGAATTTGCCAGATGTCAATTGGGAAGGAAATGCGAACGACAGGAAGCATGACCAACAAATGGCAAATAAGTTAATATGGGAAGGACAGCTGATTCAGAAAGTGATGGAACCAACCAGAGGGAAAAATATTTTCGATGTGGTGCTGATAAAACCAGATGAGCTCTATAGGGAAACTGAAGTAATAGATGATATTAGTGATCATGAAGCTGTTTTTGTGGTAGTTAAAAATAAATGTGATAGAAAGGAAGGTCTTAAAAGTAGGACTGTTAGGCAGTACCATATGGCTGATAAAGCAGGTATGAGGCAGTTTCTAAAAAGTAACTATGATCGGTGGAAAACGGTAAATAAAAATGTAAACAGACTCTGGGATGGGTTTAAAGAAATTGTTGAGGAATGCGAAAACAGGTTTGTACCTTTAAGGGTGGTAAGGAATGGTAAAGACCCACCTTATTATAATAGAGAAATAAAGAGACTAAAAAGGAGGTGCAGACTGGAAAGAAATAGAGTTAGAAATGGCTGTGGAAGTAAGGAGAAATTGAGGGAACTTACTAGAAAATTGAATCTAGCTAAGAAGGCAGCTAAGGATTCCATGATGGCAAGCATAATTGGCAGTCATACAAATTTTAGTGAAAAATGGAAGGGTATGTATAGGTATTTTAAGGCAGAAACAGGTTCCAAGAAGGACATTCCAGGAATAATAAATGAACAAGGGGAGTGTGTATGTGAGGATCTTCAAAAGGCAGAAGTATTCAGTCTGCAGTATGTAAAGATTGTTGGTTACAAGGATAATGTCGAGATAGAGGAAGAGACTAAGGCCAAAGAAGTAATAAAATTTACATATGATAACAATGACATTTACAATAAGATACAAAAGTTGAAAACTAGAAAAGCGGCTGGAATTGATCAGATTTCTGGGGATATACTAAAGACAATGGGTTGGGATATAGTACCATATCTGAAGTACTTATTTGATTATTGTTTGGCCGAAGGAGCTATACCAGTTGAATGGAGAGTTGCTATAGTAGCCCCTGTGTATAAAGGAAAGGGTGATAGACATAAAGCTGAAAATTACAGGCCAGTTTGACATGCATTGTATGTAAGGTTTGGGAAGGCATTCTTTCTGATTATATTAGACATGTTTGTGAAATTAATGACTGGTTCGATAGAAGGCAATTCGGTTTTAGGAAAGGTTATTCCATTGAAGCTCAACTTGTAGGATTCCAGCAAGATATAGCAGATATCTTGGATTCTGGAGGTCAAATGGACTGTATCGCGATTGACATGTCTAAAGCATTTGATAGGGTGGATCATGGGAGACTACTGGCAAAAATGAGTGCAATTGGACTAGACAAAAGAGTGACTGAATGGGTTGCTATATTTCTAGAAAATAGATCTCAGAGAGTTAGAGTAGGTGAAGCTTTGTCTGACCCTGTAATAGTTGAGAGGGGAGTTCCTCAGGGCAGTGTTATCGGACCTTTATGTTTTCTTATATATATAAATGATATGAGTAAAGGAGTGGAATCGGAGGTAAGGCTTTTTGCGGATGATGTTATTCTCTATAGAGTGATAAATAAGTTACAAGATTGTGAGCAACTGCAACGTGACCTCGAAAATATTGTGAGATGGACAGCAGGCAATGGTATGTTGATAAACAGGGCTAAAAGTCAGGTTGTGAGTTTCACAAATAGGAAAAGTCCTCTCAGTTTTAATTACTGCGTTGATGGGGTGAAAGTTCCTTTTGGGGATCATTGTAAGTATCCAGGTGTTAATATAAGGAAAGATCTTCACTGGGGTAATCACATAAATGGGATTGTAAATAAAGGGTACCGATCTCTGCACATGGTTATGAGGGTGTTTAGGGGTTGTAGTAAGGATGTAAAGGAGAGTGCATATAAGTCTCTAGTAAGACCCCAACTAGAGTATCGTTCCAGTGTATGGGACCCTCACCAGGATTACCTGATTCAAGAACAGGAAAAAATCCAAAGAAAAGCAGCTCGATTTGTTCTGGGTGATTTCCGACAAAAGAGTAGCGTTACTAAAATGTTGCAAAGTTTGGGTTGGGAAGAATTGAGGGAAAGAAGAAGAGCTGCTCGACTAAGTGGCATGTAATACCAATATAAATGGTCCGTTATTGGACATTATAAATTTTCCAGCCAACTCATTCTTGGTTGCCAGCGTTTCGCCCTCGTGCGCCAGGGTGGGCTCATCAGTTGGCACCCAGCACACCCACCAATACGCTGGCCAGCGCATACCGAGGAGGCCACTGCGCAGGCTAACTGGAGCCACCGGCAGTGCCAATGCACTAAGAGACTTTGTCTCATTATCAAAAATTGATGCCTGCTTGGCCATCAGATGATATAGATGTTGATTCCCATAGGGAATCAACATCTATATCATATCATAAGTGGCATGTTCCGAGCTGTCAGCGGAGAGATGGCGTAGATTGACATTGGTAGACGAATAGGTTTGAATGGCGTCTATAAAAGTAGGAAAGATCACAATATGAAGATAAAGTTGGAATTCAAGAGGACAAACTGGGGCAAATATTCATTTATAGGAAGGGGAGTTAGGGATTGGAATAACTTACCAAGGGAGATGTTCAATAAATTTCCTATTTCTTTGAAATCATTTCGGAAAAGGCTAGGAAAGCAACAGATAGGGAATCTGCCACCTGGGCGACTGCCCTAAATGCAGATCAGTATTGATTGATGAAGAACATACAAAAAACGTTGGCAATAGTTGCCAACCTCGGCTGTAGAATACATTCTTTAAGACCTGTAGCAACCATTTATTTGTTTCATATTTAGGTACTGGTAACTGCATTAGGTTCTCTTCTTTTCCTTCAGGATCTGGCTGTACTGATGCTTTCATAACAAGGAGGACCCTGTAGGCTATGATGTAATAATGCATTCAGGGAAGAAACACGTGGAGGAAAAATTGTGTATCTTTCAGGAATATGTCATAAAACGCACCGATTGCTCGGAAAATCTAACTTCACATTTAAACAAGACGCTGTTCTACTTTATCCCCGATTTCAAGAAGAAGTGGCAAGCAGATAGGAGGAATGAAAAGTTATTTCTTAAAAATAATAGGCATTCCCAAACCACTCGGCTGCTGGTAGAAAGAAAGTTGGCCGACCACTAAAGCAATTACATAACATCACTGAAAGATCAAAGCGTCAAAAAATTTGACATCTGCGGCTCCAACATTCTCCTGAAGAATTTTCATATGCTGCCCAAATGAGATTTCGTTCTTCTGTTAATTTAGAACCTTTTTTTTTGTTTGTTTACTATTATCTTTACGTCGCACCGACACAGATAGGTCTTATGGCAACGATGGGATAGGAAAGGCCTAGGAATGGGAAGGAAGCGGCCGTGGCCTTAATTAAGGTACAGCCCCATCATTTTCCTGGTGTGAAAATGGGAAACCACGGAAAACCATCTTCAGGGCTGCCGACAGTGGGGTTCGAACCTACTGTCTCCCGGATGCAAGCTCACAGCCGCGCACCCATAGCACCCATAACCACACGGCCAACTCGCTCGGTAATTTAGAAGCTTCAAAAGTTATTAAAGATGTTACAACGACCTCACGAACACGAGCGTCAAAATACAGGATTGCATACAAGCCGTTAAATATGCATAGTGGCCGAGAACTACCAGCAACCAGTAATGGCGATTAGGGGTGGCGAGCCCCCCCACACACACACACACACTTTTTGGAGAAAGCCGATGACATTAGCTGTTAGGCCCCTTTAAACAACAAGCATCATCATCAACGTTTTGGAGAAAATATTACATTTTCATTCCATTCTAGTTGATTGAAACTAGGAATTATGGCCATTATTAAAAAAGCCATTTGTACAAGCCCTGTTGTCTTATCAGATCATTCTTTTCTTAATTTTCTTTAATCATTACCACAATTATTAGCGGAAATAAGCACAAAAATGTCCTTCGTCTGGCTAACCGATTTGTATAGCGCCACGGCAAATAGTGGAGACTTGGCCTGTGCTATGAGGAAGGGTACCAGGGCCTGACCAGGGCTATATTTTTTGCTAAGGTCATGGACACTGAGGTATGATTCACCACCTTGCCGCGTGCATTCGTCAGTCTGGCAGTCTCGTTAGTGCCTGTTAGTTTTTGAGTGCACAGTAAAATACTAAACGATTTTAATTGTGTAATCACACCGTATTTCTGTTTAATTGTAATACATGTGTAATATTGTTCCTTTGGTCCAAGTTTTATTGTATAATATTGTTATTACCGCAAATAAGTTGGTAAACTGTCAACCTCGGGAGATAGTGGGTTCGAGCCCCACTGTCGGCAGCCCTGAAGATGGTTTTCCGTGGTTTCCCATTTTCACACCAGGCAAATGCTGGGGCTGTACCTTAATTAAGGCTACGTCCACTTCCTTCCAATTCCTAGGCCTTTCCTGTCCCATCGTCGTCATAAGACCTATCTGTGTCGGTGCGACGTAAAGCAAATTGCAAGAAAAAAACTGTCAACCTTTACCCTCTGCCGAAATTCGCTCAGAGAGCATCAAAAATCTTACCATTTTGTGGCCTTTTTTCAGTTTTGATTTATTTAATCCCCCTCATCTCACAAACCCGGGTACTATGTTGTCTGTATATCCCCCCCCTCCCCCGCATTTTTAATTTCCAATCGCTGCAACTGCCAGCAACCGAAGCCTTGTCTGTGTACGTTGCCGCTGATCTGACAAGAGAACAGTATAATAAAATCAGAGAAAAAGATTTGTCTCGATTTCCTTCTTATAAGAAAATCCAGTTAGCCAAAAAGGAATGTGTTCCCGAAAAAGACGCTATTACTATTACCGAAACTTCTGCAGAAATACAATTACAAGCATTCTTCAACCACACATCTTCACGAATTGTGCAAGCACAAAAAGATGTTTTATTAAATCGAGAACCAGAGAAAGTGAAGAAATTGTGTTTGATTAGTAAATGGGGATTTGATGGGTCCAATCAATCTAAGTACAAGCAAAGGTTTACCACAAATCCGAAGCAACTTATGCAAATCTATTCATATATATATATCAAATAAGAGTTTTGTCTGTACATTGTTCAGAATTTAAAAAAGGATGGTATTTCTGTATCAGCCATGTCTACAGTAACAAGGAAATGCACTTTTTACTTTTCCGTAATGTCTGTCTGTCTGTACACGCATCACTAGAAAACGGCTAAAGAGAATTTAATGAAAATCAGTATGCAAAGTCGGGGAATAAGTCGCTACAATCTAGGCTATAAATAATTTTATTCACGCTGATTGAAATGGTAGTTTAGGGGAAGGCCTAAATTTTAATTTTCAAATATTTATGTTATTAGTGGTCCTATCTTCATAAAAACTGGTATACAAAGTCGGGAAATAAGTCGCTACAATCTAGGCTATAAATAATTTTATTCACGCTGAGTGAAACGGTAGTTTAGTGGGAGGCCTTAAATTTAATTCTCAAATATATATATATTATTAGCGGTCGTATCGATAAATACTACTTAACCAAAGTTATATAAAATTAAATTTCCGACCATTTATGTCTTATACATTTTTACCGCACTGGCTATGATAACACAGATATTCATGAATTTGTATTTTTGTTGCTAAGTCCATATCAACGCCAAGCCACGAGAAAATAGGTAAACAGAATTTAATGGGAATCGGTATATAGAGTCGGGGAATAAGAAACTACAGTCTAAACTATAAACAATTGCATTCGCCCTGGATGAAATTGTAGTTTAGGGGAAGGCGCCTAAAATGTAATTTTTAAATACCTATGTCATTGGTCCTATCGAAAAGTACTACATAACAAATGTTATAGAGAATACAATTTCCGGTCATTTATGTTTTATTTAGTTTTAACGTACCGACTATGATAAGAGTGGTATTACAGAGTCGGAAGAAAACTAAATGTGAAGGTCTACAATATCGTAAGCGCATAATATTGATCAACAATAACATTACGTTGATCATTGTTTGTTGTGATGTTCTTTGTCTCTTATGCTGCCTCTCAACTCCAATAGATGGGATTACTACTGCGTACCGAGTATAACAGCCTGACTGAATATTGGCGGGAAATAGCCAGGGAGTTCGAAAACTTTATTCTTTAGCATGCCATTCCTCTGGTTGATGCATTTTCTGATACAGCTGATACGTAACACACAGTGATACATCATAGTATTCTAGCTATTCTATCCCTACTCTGACGCGCTGTTTTGAATGAGCAGTGGGCATACTTAAGGCAGAGGCTCACTTAGTAGAGTAGTAGTAGTAGTAGTAGTAAAATAGGTAAACAGAATTTAATGAAAATCGGTATATAGAGTCGGGGCATGGTCTAGAATAACAATTAGGGCTATTCCAAATTATAGGAGCACAATTCACTAAATAACTCAAAGTTCAACCCTGAAAAGAGCCTTTGCTTAAGAAAAGCTTCTTCCTCTTCATTTTTATTAAATTCTACATTCATTTTATTCCAAATTAGCAGTGAAGAGGCGGTTTCGCCTCTGGCTTGGAGGAAAAAATTCCCTCCAAGTCAGATAGATTTTTCTGCCGCCAGTGTAGTGAATTGATACTTCCCGACTCATCGGTAAAAATGCATAGTTTTTGCCCTGGGAGTCGCCACTATTCGACCCTCTTCCCACCGAAAAGGGACGAAAAGTGTTCACGGCCCACGGCAGTCTGCGCCTTGGTCATTCCAGCTCTGGAACTTTGGACTGTTAGATTGGCAGCGCAGTCCTGTTCGTTGAAAGTGAGGAAATGTGTGGTTTTCCATTTGATCGAGTATTTCATATGAAAGCATTGCTCTTTATTGCGTCATTCCTACTGACGTCATTGTAATGTATGTTCATTCCAGTTGGGAAAACCACTAAGACAGTCTTTCTGAGGATGTAAAAAGGCAGGTGGAGAGTGAGTGTTTACAATTATAATGAAAGCTCCCCAACCTAATTGTGACTCATGGTATGCAAGAGGGTATATCATTCATTACAGTGAGAATTCCCTAACTCAGTCTTCATATGAGAAAAGATGTTTGACTTCCCCGTCGCGTTGATAGGGTAACGCTAAGAGCTATGCAATTTCATACAATCTTGCTCACAACGTGTCCACTACCTAACCTAGAATTCTGCATACAATGTAGAATTCCGTAGCGAAGCACGGGTACATCAGCTAGTTTCATCTGTAGTGCCCTTGCGACTGATTGTGGCTGCAGAAACGTCCGGGACCAACGAGGAAATCGTAATTTGGCAGAATAGAAGGTGTTCATCTACTACATTTTGTAGGCCTATCAAATTTCAGTTTGCACACGAAACTGATGATCTTTCCAAGTCTGAAAGAACTCACATAGAAAAGCAAATTAAGGACTTACAATCAACGAAATACACGTTCAAAGACACAGTTATAGAAACAACTCACAATGGTGGACGGGAAAGTATGCAACGCTCTGGCAGAAATCACGTTTACACAACGTTGCTATATTTGTGGTCTTTCTTCGAAGAATTTTAATGATATCACACAAGTTTAAAATGTTGAAGTAAGTCCTAACAATTTCGGATTTGGGTTATCAGTGCTTCACGCATGGATGAGGTTTTTAGAATGCATTGTACACCTTTCTTATAAACTACCTCTGAAAAAGTGGCAAGCGCGGTGACTACAAAATAAACAATTAGTTGCTGAGACAAAAAAGAAAACACAGAAGGAGTTCAGAAATGAAATGGGTTTACACATTGAAAAGCCTAAGCCTGGGTTTGGAAGCAGTAATGATGGCAACATTACTAGGCGTTTCTTTTCTGACCCAGAAAAATCAGCATACCTATATTACAGATATCCAGTGAACACACCAGAGCAACCGACAAATTTAGATCATATGCTTTGGATACTGCTAAATTATTTATTGAGGAGTACCCTTGGTACCCAATGCCAACAACCGTTCACAAAATTTTGATTCATGGATCCGAAGTAATTTCCAGTGCTTTGCATCCTATTGGACTATTAAGTGAAAAAGCACAAGAAGCCAGCAATAAAGTGTTCAACAGGTATACAGAACGTTTCACAAGAAAAATGTGCCGAGAGAAGACGAATCAAGATGTGCTTAATAGGCTCCTGATTGCATCTGACCCATACATCTCATGCATGAACGAATTACACACTACAAAAAAGACATCTTTCGATAAGGAAGTGTTAGACATGTTGCTGCCAGTTCAGATTCTCACTAAAAGCATCTACTGTATATACAGTGTTTATTAGGTATGTACAATAAATGAAGCTGTTATTTTGTTATAAAAATGTGTTTCTGTCACTTAAGTTACTTAATATACCGTTCGCATAATTTTTGCCATCTTTTCCCCCGTTCTGCCCCACTGTGCGACGGTGGGATAGGAAAGGGCTAGGACTGGGAAGGAAGCGGCCGTGGCCTTAATTAAGATACAGCCCCAGCATTTGCTTGGTGTGACGAAATAAATGGGCACTGAAATACAGACTGAGCACTAATCAAACATTAAAGTAGTGATTGGTCGCAGTGCGATGCGAAGGCTAAGAAACAACGAATAATAGGAAGAGGAACACTCTGTGGACTCTTAATGTCTCGTGAATAGGTACAAATTAAAACACAGTACAGTTAACATCTTGTCTAGAATACCGTACCTACCGGGCGAGTTGGTTGTGCGGTTAGGGGTGCGCAGCTATGAGCTTGCATCCGGGAGATAGCGGGTTCCAACCCCACTGTCGGCAGCCCTGAAGATGGTTTTCCGTGGTTTCCCATTTTCACACCAGGAAAATGCTGGGACTGTACCTTAATTAAGGCCACGGCCGCTTCCTTCTCATTCCTAGGCCTTTCCTATCCCATCGTCGCCATAAGACCTACCGGTATCTGTGTCGGTGCGACGTAAAACAAATAGTAAAAAAAGAAAAATACCGTACTTCATGAAATCATTTTTTTAAATCATTGACATTATGGCATTTCTTTTAAAGATGCAATATATAATATCTTCTTCTCCTTCTTTATCTGTTTACCCTCCAGGGTCGGTTTCTTCCTCGGACTCAGCGAGGGATCCCACCTCTAACGCCTCAAGGGCAGTGTCCTTTAGCTTCAGACTCTGGGTCGGGGATACAACTGGGGAGGATGACCAGTACCTCGCCCAGCGGCCTCACCTGCTATGCTGAACAGGGACCTTGCGGGGGGATGGGAAGATTGGAAGGGATAGACAAGGAAGAGGGAGGGAAGCGGCCGTGGCCTTATGTTAGGCACCATCTCGGCATTTGCCTGGAGGAGAAATGGGAAACCATGGAAAACCACTTCCAGGATGGCTGAGGTGGGAATCGAACCCACCTCTACTCATTTGACCTCCCCAGGCTGAGTGGACCCCGTTCCAGCCCTCGTACCAACTCTCAAATTTCGTGGCAGAGCTGGGAATCGAAACCGGGCCTCCGGGGATGGCAGCTGATCACACTAACCACTACACCACAGAGGCGGACCAATATATAATATACAATGCGTAATTTGTAATTTTTGGTAAATAAAGCTGTTCAGATGATAGAATCGTTGGCCTTTTAAGCCCATGTTGGCGGGTTCATCCTGGCTCTCTCCGATGGAATTTGAAGGTGTTCAAATATGCCATCCTCGTGTCGATGGATTTACTACAACGTAATTCAAATCCTGCACGACAAAATTCCGGCAACTCGGCGTCTCTGAAACCCGTAAAGGTGGCGGGTGGAACGTAAATCAATAACATTATGATTACTTTCTGTGTAATTATTCTGCTTCTCGTTTTCCTAGTAAGCCCCTTTAGTGTTGAAATGAAATGGAGTGTGGCTTTTAGTGCCGGGAGTGTCCGAGGACATGTTCGGCTCACCAGGTGCAGGTCTTTCGATTTGAGTCCCGTAGGCGACCTGCGCGTCATGATGAGAATGAAATTATGATGAAGACGACACACACAGCCAGCCTCCGTGCCAGAGAAATTAACCAATGGTGTTAAAATACCTGACTCTGACGGGAATCGAACCCGGGACCCCTGTTACCAAAGGCCAGCACGCTGACCATTTCGCCATGGAGCCGGACTCCTTTAGTGGTTCTTGGGATTCAATCAGCCTTTGTGTTTGAAACTCAACATACCTTTCTAAAAGGTAAAATGAAAAAAGCCCCTTTAATGAAGCACATCAAGTCCCGTTTCATGATACGGGGTCAGGGATGAAGCGAGATTAAATGATATGGCATGTTTTACGGCCCGATGCCCTTTCTGACGCCAACCTCAACTGAGGATCTAATGAAAATGAAATGAATGATGGTGACTGAAATTGGGTAAGGAGGTGAAAGTTATCGGCTATGACCAACGAATAGGAACTGTCCCGGCATTAACCTGGAAGTGAAAATGGGAAACCACAGAAAACCATTCTCAGGACAGCCGACGGTGGGGTTCGAACCCACGCGTCTCCCAAATGCATAACTTCTCTCCATAGCCGTAGCAGCCACGCACAGAAGTACAGCAAATGACAAATTTCGATAATTGCACCCAAGTAAATATTGACCCAGAAAGGGCACTAACCTTTCGCCAATATTTTTACTCTTAACAGGTCAGTATCTCCATTGGCAATTAGCATTGGACACGTGCGAATTCTACGCGAATAGCCTATCGCCGCATGTTTTTCCAGAATAATTGCGTAGTCAGCAATATTTTGTGGTACAGAATGCTAATAGATTTTTATAAGATGATTTCTGCTTAATGATTGTCTGTTCTGGGATGACATATGGTCAATGACTCTTGCGTACTTTTTAATTCCCTGGCTGATATGGTATTTAATTTCCGGCAGACGGCCGTCGGCCACTGGTCGCTGCGTGAACCTCGACCTTGACAATGCGCAGGCGCGCCAAACATTGTGTATTGAAACACAAGGCCGAGTGATGTTGTATGAGTTTTTCATTTAAATGATTCAATTATTTACGTGACATTTATGGAAATTATGACATAAATATTGTTGTGGTGTAAGTGCTTCTGTATGGATATTATTTGGACATGAAATCAGATTTCTAAGGTAAGATTTAACTGACGCTCCTACGTGATTGAAGTATCTTTGGGCACTATTTAGGAAAAAAGGAAGGAAGATTATATCTGCACTCTACTTTCTTCGTAGATTACTAGCACATGATTGGATCTGAGCTGAATTTTCTACGTATATGTTATGGAAGGATGTTGGGGAATGTCTCCCAAAATATGCCAATGACGAATACTTTTGCAATGTTAGCAACCTCTTCCTAGTCATAAGAAATGTTTGCAATTAATTGTAGTTTTATTCTATTCCGATTTTCTTCAACGAACCATATATATTGCTGATACAGTTGTGCTTGTAAAGCGCGAGTGTATTTGCTGGAAAACGACCGACATCTAGCTGGAAAAAGAAAAAAAAAGAACAAACCAAGATCCAAGGACGTTGTGCTGTTCATATTGTATTGTGTTATTTATCCATCAATATCTTGCTTGTCAGTTTACAAGAGGTTAGGGAGAGGCACACTTCTGGTTACTAGCCACAGCCACGCATTACCAACTGTTGCGTTCGAATGTGCCGTATCTTGATATTCGAATCTGAATTTTGCACCTACAGTATTCTTCTCAAATGTTGCCAAAAAAGAAAAAAGAAGTTAGGTCTGTTTAGTTAGCAAACTGAAATATGTTTAACCTTTTCTCCCATTAAGATTGTAATTTTACCTATTGGAATACTGGCCTGCCATGAAAGAAATTAGAATCAACTTAGAATTACCATGGAATTGTCCGTCATCCTGGCAGTATAAGATGCCCGAATTTCCTCTTTTCTATGCCTGTTAGCATTTACCTTTCATATTCATTTGTAATTGTAAGGATCAAAAGTATCTTCTTTTATCTTTTCTTGTGCAGGTTCATCCTCAATTGACATCATTTCTATGTTTTTTAGTTCTCAGAACAAGCAAATTTGATAAAATTATTTTTGGTTTAAAAATAAGTTGGCCAGCAGAGCCCACTTTTTGGATTCGACTAGGACACTGGACTTCACACTTATTGTGTGCTTACCCAGTTATGGTGAACTGATTCATGGTATGTTGGGTTAGAGATGGTCAGTCCTTCAACACTCTTTGTAAAATTCTTCATTCAGTTTACAGTTGGTCAGAACAGTAGGGCCTAAGCTTTATTTCATGTATGAGCACTTAGGTGGCAAGAAATGACAAATTATTCTTATGTTGGCAAGCTGTAGCCTACCTGTTAACTTATTTTCTGTAAATGTTGATGGATGTCGCTAGGAGATCCCATCTTTCTGAACTAAATCCCTCCCCCTCCTTCCCCGATCTGGGAAGAATGAACCCGTAATTTCCAGTAGCATATATAATACCAACTAGGCATACTGTCTTCGCAGAACAATGCTCTAGGTAGCAATTCAGTATTTCCTGCTTGGTGATATCAGGGTTGTCCTTTGAATTCCATGTACTAAAACTGTGATAACAGTTTCAACAGTTGCATTGATAAGCTGATATTACTGGTTATTAGGCTTACTTGTGCCTCCGTAGCATAATGTTTAGCGCTTTTAGCTGCCGTCCTCTGGGGCCTGGGTTCAATTTCTGGTACTACCTGAGATTTAAGAATAGCAGGAGGGCTGGTACGATATTAAAATGGTATATGTAGCTCGTTTCCATTGGGGATATGACTGAAAAGTGCTGCACCACCTAGGGACAAGGACACGAGTGTATGTTTTTTACTTGCACTGCCATATGAATGTACTAAAATATTATAATCATTGCCATTTAAATTGAAGTGACATACCAGTACATACCAGATATGGAAAGTCTTATGTGCTGTTACATGGTTTCTTTCTCCTTATAAGCTTGTTGTAAGATGTACCAATTTCCATTTTCTTATGCTATTCTATGCCTTTGCTGGCAAGATCTAGTGTTTACAGTGCACTATGTCTTCTGGTATGGGCTTGAACAATTTTGTTACTTTCATTGACCTGTCTTAATTCTCATCCTTGGCTTTGACAGTATGAATTAGACTGAGGTATGAGCGATGCTAGTAATGTCATTCCTTAAATAGCCAGTATCTGCTCTGAATGATGTGAATGGGAAACTACCTCACTCCCCATTGCACTAGCACTGAGGTTTCAGCCAGCCTTTGGCTGAGGACTCTACTGTCATGCTATACTACTTGGATATACATTCATGTTAAAAAATTAAGAATATTTGGTAAAACTTTACTAATGGGGGTGGAAAATAAAGGCTAGGAAACAAACACGTAGTAACACGCCACACAAGGCTGCCAACTTAAGTGTAGCTTGTGTGACAAGACCACTGGTCTAGATAGGTTAGACCATTCATCTCAGGGCAAGCAAAGGGGGTCAGCCATGAAGTGCCCCACAGGCCTCTGGTATCCCCTGTGACAGTATTGGCTTGTGATATTACCAGTCTTCTTCTTCAAGTTCCACATCCGGTCCCCCAGAGTTGACGATCACCCTCGAGGAAGCACCCCTTTCTTTAACCAACTTGAAGAATTGTTCATTGTTGTTGATGCAAGTCCAGTCTTTGATATTTTGGAGCCGTGACGGTGGTGGTCTACCAGCTCCTTGCGTGTCTTCTATCTTTCCTTGTAATATGAGGTAGTGTATGGCTGTGTCTGGTAACCAGAAGTGTGCCTCTCCCTAAACTCTTGTAAACTGACAAGCAAGATATTGATGGATAAATGACACACTACAATATTAACAGCACAACGACTGCGCGAGTTGGCCGTGCGGTTAGAGGCGCGCGGCGTGAGCTTGCATCTGGGAGGTAGTGGGTTCGAATCACACTGTCGGCAGCCCTGAAGATGGTTTTCTGTGGTTTCCCATTTTCACACCAGGCAAATGCTGGTGCTGTACCTTATTAAGGCTACGGCCGCTTTGTTCCAACTCCTAGGCCTTTCCTATCCCATCGCCACCATAAGACTTATCTGTGTCGGTGCGACGTGAAGCCAATAGCAAAAAAAAAAAAAAAAAAAAAAAAAAAAGCAACACAGCACAATGTCCTTGTTCTGTATCTATCTGTGAAGCAATCCTGACTTTTACGTATGATCTCTGAGGATCGAATTAAGAAGGACAAGCCCACATTATTGGCGTTTGTAGATCTAGAAAAAGCATTCGATAATGTTGATTGGATCAGGTTATTTGAGATCCTGAATGTGATCGGGATCAGATACCGAGAACGAAGAATTATGTACATTCTGTATAAAAATCAGTCTGCAGTGATAAGAATCGAGGGCCTTGAAAAAGAAGCAGCAATCAAGAAAGGGGTGAAGCAAGGTTGCAGCTTGTTCCCCTTCTTTTCAGTGTTTATAGAAAACAGGCAGTAAAGGAAATCGAAGAAGAATTTGGGGAGGGAATCACAATCCAAGGAGAGGAATCAAAACCCTGAGATTTGCTGATGATATTTTACCTGAGACTTCAGAAGATCTGGAGAAATTACTGAATGGTATGGATGGAGTCCTAAACAAAAGTAATGGAGTGCAATCGAACAAAGTCAGGTGATGCAGGTAATATTAGATTAGAAAATGAAGTATTACAGGCAGTAGACTGTTACGGAGTTATCCGTGGAAGGCAGAGGTGAAAGAAGGTGCGGGCTGGAATGGGTCTAAGTACAAAGCTGAAAGATGAATTAAAATTTCAATAAAGGTTATATTTTCAGAACTTACCAATTTTCATATAGACTTTCAAAATTCAACAAGTAACAAATCAACAACAAGCCAAAATCAGGTACAAGGTATAATTTATAAACCAGAGCACGAAAGCACAAGTTTTAGGGGATCATTACAAGATCTGGGCTACGAACCCCAAGTTTTATAATTCCTGAGCTCTCAGCTCACAACCACAAATTACCAAAGGGCAGAAAACCTCTAATTACATGGAGCACTTGCTCCCACCTAGTAATGTCAAACCTCCTAGAGGCACCTTTCAAAACACCGGAAAGAGCTGACCCGCTCTCAATCTTTCAAGCCTATTAAAGGCAATACTATACTTTACAATCACTTGCCATCAAGGCTCAACTTACAAGAATTAAACAGGGATATCTCGTACCCAGCCTACAGGGCCTTAAAAGAAAAGAACAGAATAATTAAATGGCCCAAAATACCAAGATGAATGGAAGCGTTGCTTGCACTCCTACATGAAACTTTATAAAACCTAAGGGGCACTCAGCCGATGACACAGGGGCTATTCCCAAAGTAGGGAGGTGACTCGTATAAGAAAAAATTTTAACACATTAAGAAGAGAAGAAAATCGGTTATGAAAACGTAGTCACCTCAAATCAAATAAAAAATGGGCCGATGACCTTCGATGTTAGGCCCCTTTAAACAACAAGCATCATCATCGTCATCAAATCAAAAATGAAGGGGAGCTCGAGAGGGTAAAGCACTCTCTATCCCTGATTTACAGTTAAAGTAATAAGAAAATTTTACATAAGCCGGCACTAAGTTACATTTTTAGACAGGTAGGTTACATTGAAAAGGTTTCGGACCTTCCCCGAGGGTTAAACTTCTGAGCTAGCAAGAAATAAAGATGTTAAACGCCATTACCTTTGTTGAAGAGCTGCTGCCTGAAGGAGAGGCGCTACCCGCCCCCTGCTATACTTCCATACACTAAGCTAGATGTTGTTGAAGTGGCCGAGAGCCAGGAAAATCAGCAGTTTTTATACTCTCGGGGAAGATTCGAGAGCTTTCATGAATAATTAAGACACACCCACAGTCGTTTATTGGGTAGCTTACAGTTACCCATCAAAATTGGAGAAGAAAGACACAATTGGCTGAAAATTAATGACAGAAATTATTGATTGGCTAACTTCAAAACTGGCAGAAAGAAAAGATTTATATTGCCAACCCACAAATGAAAGAACGAAATTTAGTAAAGAACAAACTTATGAATACAAAATTTCTTCAAATAAAGTTCCTTCACTTCGCACCAGGGTGCATGATCATAGTTTTTTTTGTAGAGACAGCTGTGAGAGAATTTCCACACTTCTTGATAATTAGTAAACAAAAGCAGTTCGAAATTAACACAGCGACATCTTCTGAGAAACTGTTGAGATAATTCAGTTTTTAAAGTTAAGATGTTCTTCTGTAGGGGAGTACTTTAAGGCGGAAAGTTCAAAAGTGCGGCGTAGAGGTGTACCAACCGGTACAGACCCCCCCCTCCCAAATGTCCTTCCCTGGGGTGACACAGAAGAAGTTGACAAATTATTTTCCAAAACAAAATTCCAAGTTTTTTTGTTTAACCAAAATTAATCATCACTTGAAGAAAATTTCTGCTTCCTTGCAATTAGATTTGTGGGAGAATGAGGCATTAAGAATTTTCAAAGTCTTGTACAGGAATTTTGAAAAACCATTTAAAGCATCAAAACATTTTTTAAGTCTCCTTTGTTTTGAAATAGATAGTTAGGAGTTAGTTGAAGTCCGACTTGAGAGTGTCTTTGTTGCCGTAGAATGACAACCACACAATGAAAATTTTGACAGCAAGACCAGCCGCCGCTGCCGATGTCCAGTCGAGGTCCTCCGGACCCCTCAAGTACCCTGAGATACCTCTCTCCCGCACTATGAGAGGGGTAGTCGTGTTGAAGGACGCCGCAGATGCGAAGTTTGTTTACAGTCCCCAGATAAGCTTGCGGTCGGTGCGCCGCATTTCAGCCTGTGCCGGGAGATAGCCTCCGGCGGGCCATACACAGAAAGACATCACAGGAGTGGAGTGGGCCCTTACCCCACCACAGTGGCGGTAAGGCGACGAACGGCTGCGGGGTACTGAAACAGTAAGATCTCGGGGGCAGAAAATTGTTGTTGGTAACTTGTGCATTAGGGTACGATCTTGTTGGTGAGGCTGAGGGGCCAGCGGCGTGGAAATTTTTTTTTAAAGCAAAAAGCTTGGTAATGGCCGCAAGGAAGGGACAGCAGAGTAACCATAGGAGAAGGTCTTACATACTTATACAAGGTAGATGAGAAAACAAAGGGCAGAAGGCCTAAGATTTAGCGAAAAATATAACCTTCAGAGTTCCAGCAAAATGTTAATGATTAAGTTAACAAGGGTTTTACACAGGCTTAATCTGTGAAATATGGACCCTAAAGATCCTCTCGGTGGCTGGATTGCTCATGTTACCGGAGTTAAGAAATCCAAAACGGTGCACGGCCCATGAAATCTGGGAGCAATCGTGCCCGCGGGAACAAATTTTTTGACCATAAATTGGTCTTCTACCTTTAAATTGGTGGGCCTCCGTCCACGATCATATCTTTCCCTAACCTTTTCATGAGAAATTTTAAGATTGGCCTTAGTCTTCTTCCATAGATCTCTAATATTATCTGGATCTATTGTCTCAGGTGGAATATCACTAAGAGACCAAAGGTTAGAGAGCGGCGTGTTGGGAACAAACTTAAACATCAATGACGCTGGAGTGAATTTATGAGATTCATGAACCGCCAAATTCAAAGCGAAGGCTAACCAACGCAGGGACATGTCCCACCTGGAGTGATCGTCATGATGATAGGCAATAAGAGCCAATCTCAGATTACGGTTGACCCGTTCAGCCAGAGATGGTTGAGGATAGTACGCTGAGGTTGTTACATGTGAGATGGATAAATCAAAACAGAATTTACAGAAGAGATTGGAGGTAAAGGCTTTAGCATTGTCAGAAACAATATATTGACACGGACCAAAAGAAGCAAAGATGGAATTTAAAGAAGAAATGGTGGACTGAGTGGTAGCCAGCTTAGTCGGAAATAGCCAGGGAAATCTTGTGAAACCATCTACACACACAAGGATGAATTTGTTGGCATTCCCCTTTGATTGGGGGAAGGGTCCTACGTAGTCAATATAGAGGCGTTCCATGGGGCGCGACGCTTGATGAGAAGACAATAGCCCTTGCTTAGTGGACATGGTGGGTTTACTAAGCCAACAAGATTTGCAGGCTTTTACTAATTCACAAATTTCACCGTCCATACCTTTCCAAATGAACATATCTCTGATCTTTTCTCGGGTTTTAAAAATGCCTAAGTGCCCCCCTAATGGGGTCTCATGGTAGTATTTGAAGATTATAGGTACAAGGACAGCTGGAACCACAACTTTCATCTTCTTATCCTGCCCCGATGGGCAACATAAAACATAAGACCCAACTTAAGGCTTGGTTATCTGTCTCCAAGTCAAACTTGACATGTTCCAGATAGAGGCGGAACTTTTCTAGCGCAAATAAGACTGCCAAACCTTCATGTTCATAAATGGAATACTTGGCTTCTTGAGCCGATAGTGTCCTAGATGCATAGGCGATGGGTCGCCTTCCGAGTTCAGTCTCTTGAAGAAGGACTGCAGCCATCGCCGCTGATGACGCGTCGGTTTGGACGATGAATTTCTTCGAGAAATCAGGCATAGGCAGGACAGGGGCATTACAAAGCGCTAATTTGAGGTCTTCGAAAGTGGCTTGTTGAGAAGGTCTCCACTCAAATTTGACGCCTTTCCTACGGAGCAAGTTCAAGGGCGCCGCTCTATTAGTGAAGTTAGGAATAAATTTCCTGAGGAAATTCACCATGCCAATGAATCTGGCAATTCCTTTGATGTCCTTGGGAGGTTGGAAATCACGGATGACCTGTGTTCTAGAATGATCTACTGCGACACCATCGGGCGACACAATATGCCCTAGAAATGACATGGAAAGCTTAGCGAAAGCAACTTTGGACAACTTCACCGTTAACCCAGCCTTACGAAGGCGACTCAGGACCTCTTTCAGATTTTCTAGATGTTCTTCAAAGGTCTCAGAAAATACGACGACATCATCAAGATAATGGTATAAATACTCGACTTTGATGTGTGGAGAAGACCCTGTCTAGCAGTCTCGTAAGCACAGCTGCTCCCATGGGGAGCCCGAAAGGCACGCGGTTGTACTCATACAAGTTCCAATCCGTGGCAAAAGCTGTAAGGTGTTTGGATTCTTCGGCTAGAGTGATCTGATTATATGCCTGACTAAGGTCTAAGACGAATATTGTTATTTGAGTAGTAAAATGACTAAAGATGGCAGAAGTAAGGAGGGTATAAAATGCAGACTAGCTTAAGAAAAGAAATTAGCTCACTTTGAACCTTGTTATAGGAATTAGAAACATGTTTTTTGAAGACTTTTGTCTGGAGCATGGCATTGTACGGAAGTGTAACATGGATGATAACTAGCTTAGAAAGAAAGATAACAGAAGCTTTTGAAATGTGGTGTTATAGAAGAATGCTGAAGGTGAGATGGATAGATTGAATCATGAATGAAGAGATACTGAATCGAATTGGCTAAATTTGATGAGAAGAAGAGATAGAAATCAAACCAGTCAATGGACTGATGACTCTAACAACAAGATGTATCTGTCCGAAAACTTACAATGTTCATTAATTAAGCTAGTAGGACAATTATACTCAATTTTAATGCTACATATTGTTACATATTTTGTCCAATACTACATGCAGTATTTTAAAGGTAATCACACATTTTTACATAAAGCGATCATATGTGCTAAATGCTTGACAAAATTAATTGGATGTTATAAAATATTGATATTGATGCTTTCACGGCCCGTACTTATAGACATGATACTGTATAGGCTTTTGGGCTTATGCCGTGTCAAGAAAATAAGGTGAAATTCTTTACGTTTCGCAGAGAACTGTGCTCTGCGTCATCAGAAGAAAATCTCGACTGTCCACGAGAAAGGCAGTATCATGTTTATAAAATATTATTTGAAGTTGAAATTTATCAGTATGTTAATAGAATGCATGTTCCTGATTTCATGACATGATAGGTCAACTACTCAGGTATAACCGGGTATTTCCCAGCTTAACCTTTCACCTAGCAGTTCGTAATTAGCTGTGGAAAATGTAGCTGATTGACAGGTCTCGTAATAGGTTCTTCACCCTATCACCTGAATGCAGCTAACTTTTACAGTTATCTTTAATTGTTAGCTGGCTTTACAAGAATGTGGAAATGACAAAGTGTCTGAAGGCAATTTACTAATTCAGCGGTGTTTACAGTAATTGGTAGTGGGATGGCCATTTGAAGCAGGCCTAATTCATGGATGTTATGTATAGTCGCGGAGAGTAGTTCAGTTCCGTAGGTTCAGTCTCAGTTGTAGTGTGAGCAATTAAGTATTTCAACTAAGGTGGGTCCAGCCCATGTACTTTAGTTGTGAAAATTCGTTCCTGGTAACTATGGATGGTGCCTTTACTTCATATGGAAAAGTGGTGTTGTGTCGAGTGTGTGTGACAAAAAAATTAGCCTGTGAAATCCCAACTAGAACAGCACACACAAAGTGTACCTTACAACAAAAATAAGCAGTTGCTTTCAGTAAAAAAAGCAGACTGCAGAAAGATTCTTCTCTAAGTGAATGCGTGAAGCCATAATCTCAACAAATATACCATGGAAGAAAGTTCAGCTGCCAAAATACTACTCTTTTCTTGAGAAGTACTGTTGTTGCCAAGTTCCTGACGAATCTACACTTCATAAGAGATATCTTGATGCCTGCTACGATAACGCCGTAGAGTCCATTAGAACGGAAATAGGCTCTTCTTACATCTGGATATCTATGCATGAAAACACCAATGATTTAGGCCGATACATTGCAAACTTGGTTGTGTGAAAGCTTAGTTCGGACAGCGCATCAAAGCCGTATATCATTGCCAGTAGAATTCTAGAACACACATATCATGCAATAGTTGTCTGATTCGTTAGGTAATTGCAGAGTAAAAGTATTGTGGCCTGGAAGTGTACAAGAAGAAAGAGTTCTTTTAATGTACACTGACTCAGTAGCCTATATGTTGAAGGCTGCAACCACACTTAAAATATTTTGTTCCCGCCTCATCCATTTCATGTGTTTAGCCCATGCTATTCGCCGAGTTGCAGAAGAGCTACAAGTCAATGAACTTGTTTCTTCAACCAAGAAGGTGTTTGTGAGGGCACCCTTATGTGTACAGGCTTACTGGGAGCTACTACCATGAGTGATATTTCCTCCACAGCCCACATAGCATGATGGGGTGCTTGGATAAGGGCAGTTAATTTCTGCAGTGAACACTTTCAAGATGTTAAGACTGTTGTTGACTCTTTCCTTTCTTAGTCAGGCCTATCAGTGAGGGATACATAAAAAATCTTGCAGAATCCTAAAATTGCTTGCGATGTTGCGTACATCAAATCTATCTTTGGTTGAATTCCTTGAAACATTGACAAGTTGGAAACGTATGGACTGTCGCTCATGGAATCGATGGACATCATCTGTGATGTGAAAAATAAACTGAATGCTGTTCATGTGTCACTAGGTGCAAAAGGCATGAATAATTTTCAATCAGTTCTTGAGAGAAATCCAGGTTTCACCAGTATACTGTTAGCCAGGTCCTCAGAGGAGAGTCACAAGAAACTCCAACAAGACATCACTCCCAGACACATCCATTTACTGAAGTATGCACCAGTGACCTCGTGTGATGTCGAGCGATCATTTTCAGTGTACAAGAACATAGTTTTCAATCACCGATGGAATTTACTCTTAATAATATGGAGAAATACCATGTAACATGCACCGCTTTGCACCTTCATTGACTTTTACATCACAATCTAATTTGATGTCATTATTTATATTATATATGTATGTTCAGTCTTCAGCCCTAAGGCTGGTTGGATCTTCAACAGCTCCAACATCAGCTGTCATAGATGGCCTAGGCACTACTGACGAGGTGTACTAGGGAAATGAGGAGCGAGGTAGTTTCCCGTTGCTTTCCTCACCGAGCCAGAAGTTGCAGTTACATTTATCAGTCTGCCAAGCCCACTGAAATGCATGCACCAACTGACCCTATGAGCAACATTTTCACACCATTCATAGTAGGGACTAGCTGCAGAAGGAATAGCATTACTAGCATTGCTCATACCTCAGTCACTTTCATCTTGTCAAAGCCAAGGGTAAGACGGAGACAGATCAATGAAAGTAACAAAATTGCTGTAGCCCATACTGGAAGACGTAGTGCACTGTAAACACTAGGTCCTGCCAACAAAGGCATATATATTATATATGTATATATATTTTCATTCAGTAGTATAGATCCCTTTTGCGGCGCTCACAGGTAACCGATCGTGACAAATGAGCATTTTAAAGAAAGAGAATAGACACTGGCAGTGATGAATTGCACTCTCATTTCATAATTATTGATAATTTCTTTAAAATATGATTTAAAAAATGTAAGAAGTGTACAATTTGCAAATACTGTTGCTGTAGGAAAACTCGCTGGAACTCTTGTTTTTTATGTCATTTTGACATACTGTAATTATCAGTTAAGAAAAGAATGATAGTAAAACAAAAAAATTACTTCCAGAACATTCGTCAGTATAATAATGCACTCGCATTTGCTTCTGTTCAATTGGATACCATAAATGTTAAAAAAATCAAAGATTACATTAAGTGGTAAGTAAGACTTTCTAACATTGCATTGATTTGTGTATTCCTTAGTCTACCAGTAGCTCACCAGGCGACTACTCCATCACATACTTTATGAACATGCAAGATTTCCCGCACGGGTCCCCTAGTTTGTTTAAAATTACCCTAATATTTTACATTTCATGTTCAATAAAAGTATTTTTGAAACATTTTATTAATTTTGATATTACATATTTGTACATATTTTGGTCCTCCAGTTGATATACACTGCTAGGTGGTGGTGATGTAGCATGAGCCCACTTCTTTAAGTTGAACCATAAATGTTCAATGGGATTCTTGTATCGGGACTATTTGCGGGCCACAGAATTAAAGCAGGTTCACTATCACGTTCCTCGAATCAGTCCTTCACAATCCTGGCAGTATGGCATGGCCCATTGTCCTATTGCAAATGGGTCTCACCATCAGAGAACATTGTTGACATGAATGGATGGACGTTGTTTACAATAACATCCAGATACCGGATAGCTGTTAGGGATTGGTGTAGCAGAATAATTGGCTCCAATTGTCCCATGAAAACATTTCCCAGATCATCACACCTCCACCAGCCTGTCTCCACTCGACCATGCAACCACGTGCCATAGCCTCGAATGGAAATCGGCGTATATGCGCTCACCCATTGGCGTGACGTGATGAACCAGGAATCTGGATTCATCAGACCAAGTGACTTTTTTCCAATCATCCACAGTCCAGAGACGATGATTTTGTGCACATCGATGCGCTGCTTTCAGTGGAGTGCAGACAGCATTGGGGTACAATTGGGTCGCCAACTCCTCCATCCCATAGGCAACAGTGTTTGATGAACTGTGTGCTGTGAAGGATTGGCCTGGTCATTACCATTGTACTTGTTGACAATTTCTTGAACCGTGGCCCTGTGGTCACACTGAATAATGCGCTACAGCCTCCGCTGGCCTCTCGCATCAATGAGCTGTTGTCAGAACACGGCTGGACACTGCATGGTCGTTTGCCAGTTGTTGTGCCATTTTTGATACGTGCTCACAACAGCGGCACAAGAACAGTCAACTAGCCATGCCAAGCCATCACAATTTGCCATCTATGAAATTTGGAGAGATAGGTTGCTTTTCCCATTCTGACGTCGGACACAGTACTATCAAGCCTGTAGACTTGCCCAACGTACTGTATACCATGCTACCAGCATGTAATGTGTTACTCTCCCCTTTCTAGGCATGCTAATTGTTTTCGGGTTGGGGTGGTCGTAATGCAATGGCTCATCAATGTATCTAAGGCGAGGCTAATGTAGTTTGGCATCATATAACAGTTGCCATAACAAAGAACTAAGGGAAGACAGGAGACCCAAAGGAAAGGTGGAACTGGAGGAAGGAGGGCTGGAGTACTAGCATATCTAGACTGACACACCTAGCTGATAAATTTCTCTACCATTCTACTAAATTTCATACCGGGCGAGTTGGCCGTGCGGTTAGGGGCATGCAGCTATGAACTTGCATCCGGGAGATAGTGGGTTTGAATCCCACTGTCAGTAGCCCTAAAGACGGTTTTCCGTGGTTTCCCATTTTCACACCAGGCAAATGCTGGGGCTGTACCTTAATTAAGGCCATGGCCTCTTCCACTCCTAGTTCTTTCCTATCCCACTGTTGCCATAAGACCTATCTGTGTTGGTGCAATGTAAAGCAAATAAAAAAAAAAAACAGACTAAATTTCACTCCACTGAGCTGAGAGACTCAGACATATGCTCAAGTTGGCAGGTTTGACCCCGGCTCAGTCTGGTCATCGCAATCTGCTATGCTTATTGTACCGGGTGGTACACCTCCATGCCGCTAATTCAGACTTTGCGCCAGTTGAAACTCCTCTACTGGAGGAAGTCTGAACTTTATCTACTGCGTAAATTTTCAAGTTTCCAAGAAGATGTCACTACTTGTAAATTTTGAAGTTTCTGAACTGGGTCATTTTCGAGGTATTTTTGTTTTGCCTGTAGTAAGAATTGTGGACATTCTCTTCCAGATGGCACTACTGAAGAAATACAATTATGCACCCTGGTGCGAAGTGAAAGAACTATGTTTTTATAGAAATTTTGTGTTTATAAGTTTGTTCTTTGTTAAATTTCTTTCAGTTATTGTTTATGTTGGCAATATTAACCCCTTCTTTCCGCCAGGTTTGAATTTAGCCAATCCCGAATTTCTTTAATTAATTTATGACCAATCAGGTGTATCTTCTCCAAATTGAATATGTTGCTTAACCCTAGCCAATAAAATTCTTGTGGGAGGGTGTTCTCATTCCTGAAACGCCTCGAACTTTCCGCGAGAGTATATAAACTGCTGATTTTCGGGTCTCCACGCCACTTCAGTAACATCTTTCAGTGTGTAAAGTACGTAGCAGGGGGCGGGAAGCGCCTCTTTCTTCGGGCCGCAGTTCAACCACAAGGTAATGGCCTTTTAATAACTTCTTTTCTTGCTAGCTCAGCAGTTTAACTCTCGGGGCAGGTCCGAAGCCTTTTCCATGTAACTTTCCTTTAAAATGTAAAGACACTCGGTATCTATTCTTTCTGTTTTAACTACAAATTGGGATAGAGAGTGCTTAACCCTCTCGAGCTCCCACTCATTTTGCTTCGAGGTGAACTTATTTTTCACAACCGTTTCTTCCTTAACGTAATGTAAATTGTTTCATTCTAAAGTCACCTCTTTAGTATGGGATTAGCCCTTGCAGTAACGGCCTAGTGCCAAGTAGGTTTTATATAAAATGTATTAGGAGTGCAAGAACGCCTCCTCTCAAGTTGGTATTTTTGAGGCCATGTAATTTTTGTGTTTCTTTACTTAATAGGCCTCAGTAGGTTGGGTATTTTACCCCTGTGTTTATGTCCTTAGAGGACAACTTGAAGGTGGAGTTTGGTGTGGCCTTTGTTAGGGTTAAATTTTAAGAGCGAGTTGCTCTTTCTTGAAAAAGTGCGTTGTTGTATGCCTCGAGGAGGCTTTACCGTGTAAAGAGGAGCAAGTGCTCCTAGGCATGATTGGGGACTTCTGCCCCTTTGTTGACTTCTGTATATCGTAAGGTTGGGCTTATAGCTCAAGAATTGGGTGTCTGGCTCTCGGAGCCCAAATCCTGTATTCACTGTAATTGTACTTTTTCGAATTGTGTTTTGGCTACTGTGTACCTGTTCAATTTGTTATTTCTTATTCTTGATTTTGAAAAGAAAATATAACCTGGTTAAATTTTACCTTAACCTTAATTTCGTAGTTTGAGACCCGTTCACCCCCGCACCTTCTTTCACCTCTGCTGTTCCACAGATACCTCGGAACAATAATAATAATAATAAGGTATGTCTCGGGTCACTGCAGCCACCTTGGTATTTTATAAAATTGCTCTCCACTGGATTTGAACTTTGTGAATTCATCTGTCATTGCAATAGAATGTAATATGGTATACTCTTGATTATCCGGGCTAATGACCGGGGTGAACGGCATGGATAATCAGAAAATATGGATAATCCAAAAGCGTGCGTTTATTGCAAGAAAAATGCCTTCTGTAATTAAAAAAAAATGCAGTACCATATAAAGTATGCTATAGGCTAATATGTTTATAAAGATAACTCACCCACATTATTGTGCTCTGAAGAAGTCTGTAATGGTTCTCTGCTTTTAGTTGTTCATTTGCTTCCTTACCTCGAGACGTCTTTTGCATGCGTCAAGAATGTCACCCTATTCAAACCCCCTTTGTCCCATATAATCCAACAGGGTATCTGTACACTGTAGAGCCACAGAATGAGAAACATTTCCATCACCCTCTTTTCTCCAACCTCACTTAAACTGTCAACGTCACTACCACTTACAGCACAGGCATTAGCAATGTCTTCCATCACTTAACCGTTGAAAGCCATGTTCACACAAGTCACTGAAAAACTATTTAGTTTGTAATATGTCTATATATAAATGACTGAAATAAAATAAAATATAATACTCGCCTCACGCTTGGGCATCATGTGTAATATAACTTATTATTTTCGTAATAAAATTGTACCAGGAGGTACACCTCTACGCCGCACATTTAAATCTTGCACCAATTAGAACTCCTCTACTGGAGAAACACAGAACTTGGAACTAGATCTACTTAAACTTTTCCTCAGGAGATGTCACCACCTTAATTTTGTGATTGTGAAGTTTCCAGTACTGTATAAAATGCTACGCATTTTGTTTACCATTTATCAAGAAGTTTGGACTTTCTGCAACAGATGTCTCTACAAAAACTATGATCATGCACCCTGGTGCGAAGTGAAGGAACCCTTTTTGAAGAAATTTTGTATTCTTAAGTTTGTTCTTTACTAAATTATGTTCATTCATTTTTGGGTTGGCAATATTGAACTTTTCTTTCTGCCAGTTTTGAATTCAGCCAATCCCTAATTTCTGTAATTAATTTTCAGCCTATCACAGGCTTCTTCTTCGATTTGGTGTGTAACTTTTCGCTAGCCAATAAAAGTAAGAGGGTGTGGCTTGATTATTCATGAAAGGTCTCGAACTTTCCCCGAGGGTATATAAACTGCGCATTTTCACGTCTCTTGGCCACTTGATCTACATCTAACTAAGTGTGTGTGTGAAGCAGGAGGCGGGTGGTGCCTCTTTCATCAGGCAGCAGTTCTTCAGCAAGGTAATGGCCGTTTAACATCTTCATTTCTTGCTAGCTCAGCAGTTTAACCCGCAGGAAATGTCCGAAACTTTTACCATGTAACCCACTTTTCTAAAAATGTAATTTTCTGCCGGCTTATGTAAAAACTTCATAAAATCTGTAACTGTAATTCGGGGATAGAGAGTGATGCACCCTCTCAAGCTCCCCTTCATATTGGTTTGAGGTGACTACGTTTTGTAACTGGTTTTCTTCCTTTCTCTAATGTCTTAAATTATTCTTATACGAGTCACCTCCATAGTTTGGGAATAGCATATTTAGGAGTGCAACTACACGCCTCCATTCATCTTGGTGTTTCGGGTCATTTACTTAACCTGTTCTTTTTCTGCTAAGGCCCAGTAGGTTGGGTACGAGATACCCCCGTTTCATTTGTGTAAGTTGTGCCTTGATGGCAAGTAATTGCAAAGTCTGATGTTGCCTTGAATAGGCTTGAAAAACTGAGAGCGTGCAAGTTATGAATCTCATTCCGTATTGACGGTTATCACTTTACAAAAGAAAATATTTATAAAATACTCCTATCAATACAATTCAAGTCATCTGTTAAATGAAGCAAAGTCTATACATGTTTCAGCCTAATCTCGAGGCCATCTTCAGTAGTAAAACAATGATTACATAATGTACCGGGCGGTACACCTCCACGCCGCTAATTTAAAATTTGCGCCAATTGAAACTCCTCTGCTGGAGGAAGTCTGAACTTTATCTACGGAATTAATTTTCAAGTTTCTCTGAAGATGTCACTACTGGGAAATGTTGTAGTTTCTGAACTGGGTCGTTTTCGACGCATTTTTGTTTCCCTATTGTAAGAAGTGTGAACTTTCTCTTCTAGAGGACACTACTGAAGATCAACAATAGTGCACCCTAGTGCAAAGTGAAAGAACTGTTTTTTTGGAGAAAATTTTTATTTCAAAAGTTTGTTTCTTGTTAAATTTCTTTCTGTTATCGTTTAAGTTGGCTGTATACCCCTTTCTTTCCCCTTGTTTTGTATTTAGCCAATCCCGAATTTTTAAAATTAATTTCTAACCAATCAGGTGTATCTTCTCCAAAGGGGATATGTTGCTGTACCCTAGCCAATAAAGTGATTGTGGGCGGGTGTTTTCTTACCTGAAACGCCTCGAACTTTCCGCGAGAGTATATAAACTGCTGATTTTAGGGTCTCTGCGCCACTTCAGTACCATCTTTCAGTGTGTAAAGTACATAGCAGGGGGCGGGAAGCGCCTCTTTCTTCGGGCAGCTGTTCAACAACCAGGTAATGGCCAGTTAATAACTTCTTTTCTTGCTAGCTCAGCAGTTTAACTCTCGGGGCGGGTCCGAAGCTTTTCCACCATGTAACTTCCCTAAAATGTAAAGATACCTTGTATTTATTCTCTTTCAAGCTTTATATTGGGATAGAGAGTGCTTAACCCTCTCAAGCTCCCACTCATATTGTTTTGAGGTGAACTTATTTTTTCATAACCGATTCTTCCTTAACGTATGTAAATTGTTTCCTTCCTAAGTCACCTCTTTAGTATGGGATTAGCCCTAGCATTAGCGGCCTAGTGCCAAGTAGGTTTTAAACAAGGTATTAGGAGTGCGGTTCGCCTCCTCTCAAATTGTTATTTTAGAGGTCACGTAATTAATCCTTTTCTCACTTAATAGACCTCAGTAGGTTGGGTATTTTACCCCTGTGTTTACGTCCTTAGAGGACAGCTTGAAGGTGGAGTTTGGTGTGGCCTTTGAGAGGCTTAAAGTTTGAGAGCGAGTGGCTCTTTCTTGAAAATTGAGTGTTGTATGCCTCGAGGAGGCTTTTCTGTGTAATTTGGAGCAAGTGCTCCTGAGCATGAATGGGGTTTTCTGCCCCTCTGTTAAAACTTATTTTGGAGTAAGGTTGGGCTGATTGCCCAAGAATTGTGAAGTTGGGGCGCGAAGCCCAAATCCGGTAAATATTGTACCTATACTTTTGTTGCCTTGCTACTCTGTACCTGCCATGCTTGTTATTTCGTAATTTTGAAAGGAAAATATAACCTTGTTAAATTTTACATTAACTTTAATTTCGTAGTTTGAGACCCGTTCAAGCCCGCACCTTCTTTCACCTCTACCTACCGCAAAAACACGGTAACACATAATATACAAACAAATTAAAAAACGTAATGATGTGAAGTGACAGTGATCATGATTAGTGAGTTAAAAACACATTGAGGTGCAAAGTCCTCTCGTCTAATAGATCTTGCTGACTGTGAAATAAAACATTTTTCACCCGCCGGTAGTGAACCTCAGTCAAGTTGACCTTGATCCTAAGGACCTCAAGATATTAAATAAGGGACCAAAACATAACTGGGACACGTCCTTAAACCACGACGATTTAATCATTACGTTGGCTGAATCTGAATTAGCGATTAATAGGTTACCTACAGACGTTCAAAATGAGGTTAGATATGAAGTTAAGCGAAAGTTACTTTCATCTTTCAATCAGAAACATACCGGTTCTGGCAAACCCAATAAAGAACAAGTCACCAACATACGCAATCTCAAAAAGAAAATTAAAGATAACGATTTAATAGTAACTAAAGCTGATAAAGGTAATGCTACTGTGGTTATGGAGAAAAGTGACTACGTAAATAAAGTACAATTTTTCTTTACTAATAATAACTTTAACGCAGTAAAAAAAGATCCTACCAATAGAATACAAAGAGAGCTGAAAGCTTTAATTAAGAATTTTTTATTTTTGTTTAATGACGTGGAAAAATCAAAACTGATCATCATGAATCCCAAGTTACCTACGGCGAAAGCGTTACCGAAGATTCACAAGGCGGATGTCCCCATAAGGCCTGTTATTAACTTCAGAAGTAGTCCGACGTATAAAATATCCCAATTTATTCACAATTTTCTTAAAACACATTATTCCTTTCAAGCTAACACGTCAGTTAAAAATTCCCTGGAATTCTGCAATAGAATAAAAATCTCACGTTACCGAAACATTACACCCTTCACTCTTTTGACATAGAAAATATGTACGCGAATGTACCCGTCAATAAAACCATCGAAATAGTAAAAAACAATCTTTCCAAATTCAGTAAATTGAATATAGGGGAGATAGAAGAGTTTATTCAGATTCTCAAGTTTACATTAAATAATGGCTTCTTTACTTTTAACAACATCATATACCAACAGAAGGGGCTTCCTATGGGGTCACCGGCCTCGGGAATCCTCGCTGATATTTACGTAGATTTCCTCGAATACACTCACATTATAGGTAAAATTAATGGGATCAAACATTGGACTCGGTATGTGGATGATACTTTTATTATCCTGGATTCTCACATTACTGACAGCAACACCATTCTTGAATTACTTAATAACCTGGATCCACACATAAAGTTTACGATAGAATCCAAGAACAACAATTCCCTTAATTATCTCGATTTAACTATTACTCGCAATCAGAATAAAACCATTTCTTTTAATATTTACAGGAAGCCCACTCACACAGTAAACACAATCCATCAAACTTCTCTACACCCAGGGACACAGAAGAAGACAGCTTACAATAGTATGATTTTCAGAGCTCTTAATGTTCCTTTATCCCGTAAGAATTTTAGAAAGGAAATCAACACCATTTATGCGATAGCCGAAGGTAATGGTTTCAGTAAAGCTTTCGTGAATAAAATTCTCAATAAATTTAGAAATAAACCCAAGACCACCTTAGAAAAACAATCTTCTCATAAAGAGAAGTTCACCACATTTACCTTTAATAATAATAATAATATATATCCTATTTCAAACATCTTTAAAAAGCACAAGTTAAAAGTAGCTTTCAAGACCGTTCACACCAATACAAAAATGTTTTTTAATTCTCATACTGTCAACAGCAAAAAATTTTCTAACTCTGGAATATACAAATTAAAATGCCAATCATGTCTTTCAACGTATATTGGGCAAACAGGCCGCAGTTTCAATGTAAGATACTCCGAACATCTTAATGCCCTAAAGTATAATCGCTACTCAGCCATGAGCGAACATTGTAGAGAGAAAAATCATAAATACACAACAATTGATCAAGATTTAAAGATCCTGCATTATGAACAGAAAGGTCCCTTACTTAATATACTAGAGAATATATATATAGATATCGACCAATATAACAATCCCGTCTATAACGTAAATGAAATCAACGAAAAGAAAAATATTTTATTGGAAACCTTTGTCCCGCTCATCTGCGAACAGTTCATTAATAAAAAAAGAGTTTCACTACCGACATTCTAGAACAAGACCCGCCCTTCCATCAACACCCTCCTTCCGCGAATCACAACGTCCCTCCCTCCCTGCCCCTCCCCCTCCATAACCCCTCCCAACCACATCAACACAGATACACAGTAAGCCACACACAGGCTTAGTTGTCAATGTGACTTGAGACCGACAAGGTCATCTCCATTCGAGATGACAACTTTTAGTTACAAGTAAGTCATATGAGTTTTCTTTTCGTACATCATTTTTAACTTGTTCTTCATCCACTCATATATTCCTTTTTTCTCATTACAGATGTTACACGTTTTATTCGTAGTATTGACGGTCTCACTACACTCCTCAGCATAGTGTTTTATTTAACAGTCAGCAAGATCTACTAGACGAGAGGACTTTGCACCTCAATGTGTTTTTAACTCACTAATCATGATCACTGTCACTTCACATCATTACGTTTTTTAATTTGTTTGTATATTATGTAATCATTGTTTTACTACTGAAGATGGCCTTGAGATTAGGCTGAAACATGTATAGACTTTGCTTCATCTAACAGATGACTTGAATTGTATTGATAGGAGGATTTTATAAATATTTTCTTTTGTAAACTGAGAGCGTGTCAGCTCTTTTCTAGTGTTGTGAAAGTGCCTCTGGGAGGCCTGATATTGTAATTGCTGGAGCAAGGGCTCCATGTACTAGGGGATTTCTGCCCGTAAGTAAAGTTGTGATCTTTGTAAATTTGAGCGTGTAGCTCAGGATATGTAAGCGAGGGGCTTGAAGCCCAGGACTTGTAGAATTCACTACCTTGTATTTTACTTTACTCATTTCTAACTTGCCTATGGGACCTGTTATATTGTTATTCATTGATTTTTTGAAATTCTAAAAAAGGAAAGAAAATATAACCTTTGTTAAAGTTTTAAATTCCATTCTTGACTTTGGTAGTTAGACCCATTCACCCCGGCACCTTCTTTCGCCTCTGCGTTCCACAGAGATCCCGGAACAAAAATAAATGAAATAAATTAATAAAATTATTGATTGAAATGTCCGTGATATGGGCGCCAGAGTTCACCTAAAGGGATTCCTCGAATTTTAATAGAGCGTGATAATTCTCTCTCCCAGGGCATGTACATAAAGCTGAGTACTGGTTCATCTGCTTCAGGCCTTACCCAACCTTCTTAAAATGGCTAAATAGGTAGGTACTGCACCTAAGTTCATCAATAAATTCACTGATTCTAAAATAACTCACTATAGGCCTATTCTCAATAATATTTGTACATTTCATCAACACACCAAAATATACATATGATACACAAAATACTGCTGGAAGATCCCATATTTACACAATTATCCAACATTTAAGAAAAGCGGTGGGAAACAAAAGCAAGGACCAAGCTACCATTTGTAGTTAGTCCCATGAGCACTAATTACATACAGTTTATACTACTTTTGTGTCTGAACACAACTAGCAGATTCTCACTACCGACGCGTAGTGTATCACATTGATAATTCTGTATTCACTGACTCTAACACTTGATTTAATGATACTTGAGCAACACATGCTTGTTGTTCCAGACCATAGATTGTGGAGAGTGTGGAATACAGTACCCAATAGCTTTCACCAATCTCTAGGATACTTGGTGGTTAGGACACCAAACCACCACAAGTTATATAACACCAAGTACCTAAGCACTCCACAGTTTGTAGGCCAGTACCACATTTCACGTTCCACAAAAATTTCAAGTCAACCATGTTCCACAAAAGTTTTAAGTCAAGCACGTTTAGTCAAGACTCTTGCTGTTTTCTCACATGCTTATATAGACCTCAGCTTCCCCCCTACTCTCTCATGGTACATCTAGATAGGTCCTGATCATCATCCAATCACGAGTGGAAGATCCTCTTGCCATTCAAAGACCATGCCCCTAAATTCTGCCTAGTGCCAAGGCAATAACAAAGCCACATCATTGAACCCTGGGCTGTTCATGTGACTCATGGAAAATTTCTGTGTAGTAAATAGCACTGTTTTCCCATCTGCTTGTACAAAACAAATAACTTATATCACACATGGAGACCTTTAAACTTGAAATATAAAGAATAATAAGAATGAAATAAAAATAATAATAATAATAATCATCATCATCATCTCGTAGTTGTGAATACAGTGCGAGGGTGTGACATGTACTATCACAAGTTAAGTTATCCTCGTCAATTTCTTCAAACCTTTCAGCTTTCTTACCATGAGCAAGAATTTCTTGAGAACTGTCTTCTTCGCGGATATCCTGTTCCTCTATTTGTAATAGAATTTTTCTCTATGATCGCAATAGGGTGCATGGTTTTACTTTTCCCCAGACCCTTGTAACTCCATGTACTGCATCAAATAAAGAATATTGTTTCCAGAAATTGGATAGAGTAACAACACTTTCTTCCATCAAATTTTTCAGGAGTTCGGGTCTATAGTGTTGCTTCACAGATGCAATAACTTTCTGATCCATAGGCTGTATCAGTGTTGTCACATTTGGAGGAAGAAATTTGGCAACGAGTCCATCATCTGAAGTTAACGTACTTTCATTTGGATGTGAAGGTGCGGTATCCAAAAGCAACACTGCTTTCTGTAGTATTCCTTTGTTTTTAAGAAATTTTGTTACATCCAGTACAAAATGTTCTTGGAACCAATTGAGGAATATTTCCTTAGTCATCCAGGCCCCCTTCTGATTGTAATAAACAACAGGCATGGTTTTAGCTTTAGTCCCCTTGAATGAACAGGCCTTCTCGGCTTTCCCAATCATTACAGGCTTCATTTTGTGGTTTCCGGAGAAATTTCTTCAGTACATGATTGTAACGCATTCTTTTGAAGATTTGTGTCCAGGAGCAGACTTTTCCATTTGTGAAGCAAGAGTGTTTGTAGGAAGTCATTTACACATGCGTACAGCTTCATCCATCGAGTTCATTCCTAAATTAGCCTTTATCTCCTCATTCCGAGTACCCTCCTGCCATTGTTCCCACCTGTTTGTACCAGCAATCATTCTTGCTACTTTCATGTCTGTTACTTCTAACTTATGAATAAGATATCCTGAGTCCACCTAGCTTTCGCTCCCGTAAAGTACTTGTAAATATTCATCAATATTTTTTACATAAGTTATTATGACTCCTTAGACCATATGTGTTTTAAGATTGATTGAAGCTGATGATGCCCAATAAATAGTGGGCGAAACATGTACTTCAAATTTCTGATAATTTCCATGTGTATTTAACCACACTATAGTGGAATAAATTTGTATTGAATAGGTGGTATTAAAATTACTCCTTGTATAAACTTTGGGGTCATGTGAGGTGAATGGAGGAGGATAGTTTACCTAGGAGAATAATGGACTCTGTTATGGAGGGTAAGAGAAGTAGAGGTAGACCAAGACGATGATGGTTAGACTCAGTTTCTAACGATTTAAAGATAAGAGTTATAGAACTAAATGAGGCCACACACAGCACTAGTTGCAAATAGAGGATTGTGGTGACGTTTAGTAAATTCACAGAGGCTTGCAGACTGAATGATGAAAGGCATAACAGTCTATAATGATGATGTATGTAAATATAAAATTGTTAAAGCTGCTGCAAAATGATTTAGACGCTTGTGTATTTGTACTGAGACGCTCTCCTTCCACCCTTAACTGATGGACACCATGTCGCTGTTTAGATCTATGAAGCCACTCTGATGAAGCATTAAAATCACCCTCTAAGCCTAGCGCTTTATGAAAAAAATGGCTTTCTCGGAGCACATGCACTCAAAATTGGTATTCCTTCTACTCTCTTCTGGTTAAACCATTTCAGTAACACAGAATCAAGCTCTCAGTAAGAAGATGTCTTCGTATGTTTCCGTTTCTCAGGGCTAGAATCATTATTGCAGTCCCTTGTGAAGGCTATGAGGTTTTGTTGAATGTTTTTTTATGTCTTGCACTGTTTGCACTCCTATTCCATAATCACTGGCTAATTTGCTTGCAGAGACTACATTTAATTTTTGTTCGATTGTTAGCACTACTCGTTTACATTTCCCACAAGACATTTTTCACACCATAATGTACCGTATCTTACTGTATGACACTTTGTTGATCATTTAAGCAGATCCCTCAATGGAATGCAGCAGCACTTGCCTTCTGGCAACCTTGAAATGAGTCTGCCTCCACCTCCTTAAGGAACTTACTCTTCACTATTACAAAACAAAACAAGACAGGTGCAAGAAGTCCTTGACCTGTCACAAAGTAAGTTTACTGTACTAAAAATAACTTACCCCCACCGGGACTACACTGCAAAAATATGTACAAAAAATACTGTAAATTCAAACAAATTCAATTTCAATTACAGTATTTTTAATAAGGCAAAAACATGCACGGTTAATCTGCAAACTGGATAATCTGCACTCGGATAACTGAGAGCACACTGTATTTTAATGTTGCCCAGAAGAAATAAAGGAAGAGTAGAAAATCGGTTATGAAAACGTAGTCACCTCAAATCAAAATGGAATACCTTGACAACTATTGCAATCCTTCCTGTTCAGTTGCCGGAAAGTACTTGAAGATGGAGGGGGCTCCTTCGCGACACGTAGTGTGTCAGCATATCTAACTCCTTCGGCTGAGACAACCATAGCTTCTAATTTGGCAAAAGTTTGCGGAAGCGACACAAAACACAAGTATGACCTGTATGGTGCGGAAATGCCTTCCACAATGGCCTGCACAATTTGATCTTCAGGGAAATGGAGAGCAAATACCCTCGTGTAGAATTTAATGTCTTGGATGAAGTCAGCAAGATTTTCATCCAGTCGCTGTACTCTATAATAATACTTTTGTATTAATGAAGACCTTGCCCTAGCTTGAATGAAATTTGCTAGCAAATGGGCATGGAAATCCTCTATAGATGACTGTTCCGCAATTGCTCTTACTATTTCGTCTGAGAGGACACCAATGGAATAAGGGTAAATAATCTGAAGGATTTGACACGGGGAAAGCGAAAGAAGGTAGAAAATCCGTGGCAACTCAACAAACTTCTGCCCCCATTAGAAAATGAATCTTACCGTCGTACCTCAATCCCACCATTTGTGTTGAATAACGCTGTCTCTGAAGCTTCTTCACCCCCTTGGCCGTTACATCTGAACGCAGTTTAGAATTATTGTAGTGTAGTTATTTTATTAGAAATTAGCTTATTTATTTTATTATTGCAAAATATTTTTGTAATAGGAGAAATTATCTACAGAAAGTTGACTCTTACAAGAATTTCATTGTTGTAATTAGGATAGGCTTAAATGCAGTTTATAATTGTAGCTTAACTGTTCTTATTAGACAGCATCTTGCTTGCCTTTTCTGTTTGCAAATAATAATAATAATAATAATAATAATAATAATAATAATAATAATAATAATAATAATTGTTACGGAGCTATCCGTGGAAGGCAGAGGTGAAGGAAGGTGCGGGTGGAATGGGTCTAACTACAAGTTTGAAAGATGAATTAAAATTTCAACAAAGGTTATATTTTCAAAACTTAACAATGGTGACATAGAATTTGAAAACTTAACAAGTCAACAACAAGCCAAAATCAGATACAAAGAAATTACAAGTGTTAGGGGATTATTACAAGGTCTGGGCTTCGAGCCCCACAATCACAATCCTTGAGCTATTAGCCCAACTTTACCAAGGTACAAAATTGAACAAAGGGGCAGAAAACCCCATCATGCCAAGGAGCACTTGCTCCTAATTACAATGTTAAGCCTCCTAGAGGCACACAGAGATCAAATTGAGGAAAGAGCAGATCCACTCTCAAAGTTCAAGCCTATCAGAAGGCCATAAGCAGACTTCACACTAACTGCCCTCAAGGCTCACATATAATGGTACAGGGGTACCTCGTACCCAATCTACTGGGCCTTCTCAGGAAGGAAACAAAACGAGTTAAATAAATGGCCCAAACTACAAAATTGAATGGAGGCGATTACTTGCACTCCTACACCAAAGTTTTTTCTTTAAAACCCATGTGGTGCTAGGCCGATAATACAGGGGCTAATCCCAATGTAGGGAGGTGACTCGTATGAGAAAACTTTAATACATTAAGGAAGAGAAGAAAAGGTTATGAAAACGTAGTTACCTCAATTTCAAAATGAAGGGGAGCTCGAGAGGGTAAAGTACTCTCTATCCGCGCTTTACAGTAAAAGAGATTTGTAGATTTAACATAGACAGAAAAGGAATTTACATTTTAAAAAGATGGGTTACATATTAAAGGATTTGAACCCTCCCCGAGAGTTAGACTGCTGAGCTAGCAAGAAATAAAGATGTTAAAAGGCCATTACCTTGTAGAAGAACTGCCGCTTGAAGAAAGAGGCGCTTCCCGCCCCCTGCTACATATCCACACACTGAGTTAGATGTTATGCTAGTGGCCCGGAGACAAGAAAATCAGCAGTTTTTGTACCCTCGTGGAAAATTCGAGACCTTTCAAGAATGAGTAGACACCCCCCTCAACTTTATTGGATAGCTTAAAGCTACATATCCATATCGAAGAAGACATACATGATTGGCTGAGAATTAATTAAAGAAATTCAGGATTGGTTAATTTCAAACCTGGCGGAAGGAAGGATTAATATTGCCAACCCCAAGATAACAGAACAAAATATAGTAAAGACAAAACTTATGAATAAAAAATTTCTCCAGGAAAGTTGATTCCTTCGCACCAGAGTGCATAATCGTAGTTTTTATGTAGAAACATCTGGTAGAGAACGTCCACACTTCTTGATCAATGACAAACAAAAAACACTACAAAATTCACACAGAGCCATCTTCTGAGAAAATGTTGAGTTAATACAGTTTTTTTAAAGTTCAGGCTTTCTCCTGTAGAGGACTTTCAATTGGCGCAATATTTGAACGTGGCGTGGAGGTGTACCGCCCGGTACAATAATAATAATAATAATAATAATAATAATAATTGGGATAGAGAGTGCCTAACCCTCTCGAGCTCCCACTCTTATTGTTTTGAGGTGACTACGTTTTTATAACTGTTTCTCTTCTCTTCGTAATATAATTACTTTCCTATTGTGTCACCTCCGTAGTATGCGATTAGCCCTTGCATAAGCGGCCTAGAGCCGAATAGGTTTTAATAAAGTATATTCGGAGTGCCAGTTACGCCTCCACTCAAGTTTGTATTTTGGGGCCTTGTAATTTTCCTGTTTATTTACTAAATCAGTCTTAGTAGGTTGGGTATTTTTACCCCTGTGTTTATGTCCTTAGAGGACAGCTTGAAGGTGGAATTTGGTGTGGCCTTTGATAGGCTGGAACTTTGAGAGCGGGTTGCTCTTCCAAAAAAAAATTTGTTTCTGTGTGCCTCGAGGAGGTTTTTACTATGTAATTGGGAGCAAGTGCTCTTGAGCATGATTGGGGTCTTCTGCCCCTTGGTTGAATCTCGTATACGGGTAAAGTTGGGCTTATAGCTCAAGAATTGTGTGTCTGGCTCTCGGAGCCCAAATCCTGTAACTACTGTAATTGTACATTCTCGATTTGTTGCTAGGCTACTAAGTACCTGTTATATTTGTTATTTCTTGATCTTGAAGAGAAAATATAACCTTGTTAAATTTTAAATTAACCTTAATTTCGTAGATTGAGACCTATTCATCCCAGCACCTTCTTTCACCTCTAACTACCACGGATAACTCCGTAACAATAACAACAACAACAACAACAACAACAACAACAACAACATCATCAACAACATCATCATCATCAACAACAAGAAGAAGAAGAAGAAGAAGAAGTAGAAGAAGAAGAAGAAGAAGAAGAAGAAGAAGAAGAAGAAGAAGAAGAAGAAGAAGAAGAAGAAGAAGAAGAAGAAGAAGTCTATATCTATACCTATTTAGTGTAGTAGTACATTTCTGTAGTTAGCTTCTAATTCCTAGTATTTTATAATTAGGATATGTTTAACTAATATGATTGTAGTGTAATTATTCTATCAGTTTGTTTCCTGATTGCATTATTGTTGTGAAATCTTCGTGTAGTATATATTATTTCCTTCGTCTGGCATATATTACCTACTTCTATTCATAGAATGTGCTATTTTACTGCTAATGATATTACTATATTATTACACATATCTTTGAATAGGTAAAAGAATGGCTGAAGAATTACTCAAAGGCAATTAAAATCCCCGACCCGGCCGGGAATCGAACCCAGGACCGTCTGAACCGAAGGCCTCGACGCTGACTATTCAACCAATGAGTCAGACTGTCAGTTAATTCTGATTATATATTTTAAGTAAAAATATAACGTATCCCATTTTCTAAAAATGATAAATATTTATTATAGCCTACATATGATAAACAAAAAAAAAAAAAAATCACCATAATTTATTGATTTAATATACCAAAATTTGCATACATCTTGGTATGTTAAAGTAAACGAACATTTCAATAAAGTGTTCAGAATTAATGCCTCTACTCTATGTATATACCAGATACTGTAAAAGGAATTGTATCATGAGTGAGAAGTGGTATTATGGATGCTGAAATTTTCTCACAGATCTGGAATGTTTATAGTAGAGTCAAGTTAGGAATGATAGGAGGGGGAGTATTTATACTGCTGAAAAAAGAATTTTACGGTACAAAGAAGTTACGGACGAGGAACATGAAATTCTAGGTGTAAGACTCATCTCTTAAGGCAATAGGCAACTTAATGTTTTAGGGGTGTACGGTACAGACCTGGCAAAGTTAGTGCTGAGCTGATGCAGAATTATTTTAAAAGATAATCAGCTATGTGGGAACGACACAGAAAGGTACCGGTATGTTATTGTAGCAGATGATCTGAACTTGGTAAATGTTAGCTGGGAAGGGAATGCGAACAACAGAAAGCATGACCAACAAATGGTGAAAGAGTTATTATTGGGAAAGACAGAATCAGAAAGGGATGGATTCAACATATTTCTTTTTACAGTTTGGTTTATGTCTCACCGACACAGATAGGTCTTATGGCGACAATGGGATAGGAAAGGCCTAGGAGTGGGAAGGAAGTGGCCGTGGCCTTAATTATGGTATAGCCCCAGCATTTGCCTGGTGTGAAAATGGGAAACCATGGAAAACCACCTTCAGGACTGCTGACAGCGGGGTTCGAACCCACTATCTCCTGGATGCAAGCTCACAGCTGCACGGTCCTAACCGCACAGCCAACTCACCCGGTGGAATCAACTGGAGGGAAAGATATTCAGGACATGGTGCTGATGAAACTAGATGAGCTCTATCGGGAAACTGAAGTGATAGATGGTATAAGTGATCATGAAGCTGTCTTTGTCACAGTTAGAAATGTGTTAGAAAGGAATTTCGTAAAAGTAAGACTATTAGGCAATACCACATGGCTTTTAATTTCGTGTGGCTATTTCTAGCCGAGTGCAGCCCTTGTAAGGCAGACCCTCCGATGAGGGTGGGCGGCATCTGCCATTTGTAGGTAACTGCGTGTTATTGTAGTGGAAGATAGTGTTATGTGTGGTGTGTGAGTTGCAGGGATGTTGGGGACAGCACAAACACCCAGCCCCCGGGCCATTGGAATTAACCAATTAAGGTTAAAATCCCCGACCCGGCCGGGAATCGAACCCGGGACCCTCTGAACCGAAGGCCAGTACGCTGACCATTCAGCCAACGAGTCGGACAATACCATATGGCTGATAAGAGGGGAATGGGGAAATGTTTAAAGAGTAGTTATAATCAATGGAAAATGGTAAATAAAAATAAAAACAGCCTATGGGATGGGTAAAAGAAATTGTTGAGTAGTGTAAAAGCAGGTACGTACCTTTAAAAGTGGTAAGGAATAATAAGGACCCATTATATTATAACAAGGAAATAAAAAGTTTAAGAAGTAAGTGCAGATTAGAAAGAAATAGAGTTAGGAATGGTTGTTGGAGTAAGGAGAGATTGAAGGAGCCCACTAGGAAATTAAATTCAGTGAAAAAAATCAGCTAAGGATAAAATTATGACAAACATAATTAGCAGTCATATGAATTTTATGGAGCATTGAAAGGATATGTGTAGGTACTTTAAGGCAGGAAAAAAGTTTCAGGAAAGACATTCCAGGGATCATTAATGAACAACTAGAATGTATATGCGAGGAGATGGCATTACTATTCAGTCAGCATTATGTAAAGGTACTTGATATAAAGGTAATGTCCAGACAGAGAAGGCGACTAATACTGTGAAATACTGAAATTTACATATGATAATAAAGACATTTATTAAAAGATACAGACCTTTTATAAAAAGATACAAAAGTTGGAAGCTGGAAAGGCAGCTGGGATCGATAAGATTTCTGAGGACATTAAAAGCTATGGGTTGGGATATTGTGCCGTATTTGAAATACTTATTTGATTACTGTTTACATGAAGGAGTGATACCAAATGAATGGGGAGTTGCAATAGTAGCCCCAGTGTACAAGGGAAAGGGTGATAAACGTAAAGCGGATATATACGGGCCAGTTAGCTTGATGTGTTGATTTTAAGCTCTGGGAAGGCATTTTTTTCTGATCATAATAGGCACGTTTGCAAAATTACTAACTGGTTTGATAGAAGACAGTTCCGGTTTAGGAAAGGTTATTTCAGTGAAGCTCAAACTTGCAGGATTCCAGCAGGATATAGTAGATTTTTTAGATTCAGGAGGTTAAATGAACTGTATCGCTATTGACCTATTCAAGGCTTTTGATACGGTAGATCGTGGGAGATTACTGATGAAATTGGGGGCTATTGGACTAGACAAAAGAGTGGTTGAATGGGTGGCTACATTTCTAGAAAATAGAATTCAGAGAATTAGATTAGGTGAAGCGTTATATGAACCTGTACAGATTAAGAAGGGGTTGAAAGAGATGCAGGATTATAAGCGACTGTGGGGACTTAAACATTGTTGTGAGATGGACCGTGGTCAATGGTATGAACGTAAATGGGATGAAAAGTCCAGGTATAAGTTCTGCCAAGGGGAAAAGTCCTGTCAGTTTTAATTATTGTATTGTATTGATGGGGTGATAGTATGGGGAAATACTGTAAGTACCTAGGTGTTAATATATGTATGATCTTCATTGGGGTAGTCATATTAATGAGGTTGTTAAGAAAGTTTACAGATCTCTTAACATGGCTATGAGAGTATTTAGGGGTTGTAGTAAGGTTGCAAAGGGCAAGCCATATGTCTCTGGTAAGACCGCAGTTAGAGTATGGTTCCAGTGTATGGGAAAACTGGAAAAAAATTCAAAGGAAAGCAGCATGATTAGGTCTGGGTGATTGTATGATTATATAGATACAATACCAGACGAGCAACAGTGGCCCCCAATTTCGACCACGGCACTTGAGGGGCGTCAGCCGCAAGGAGCGAAACCCTTCTTTAATTAGGATCAGTTGTCTCCACAAGTATGTATGTGTCAGCAAAATTTTCATGAATGATGGGTTCATATTAACCAAATGCAAGGACAATTTTACCTTAAGGAAATTTTTTTTGAAGTGTATTTTTAAATGTAACATGAAGAAACGGATGGTATTTTTCTGTTCTTATTTTTACGGAGTTATCCGTGGTAGAGGTGAAAGAAGGTGCGGGCTGGAATAGGTCTCAGGTACAAAATTAGTTAATTTAAAACTTTAACAAAGGTTATATTTTCTTTTCAAAATCAACAAATAACAACAACAGAGTAACAGGTACCAAGTAGCAGGAAAACAAGTTAAGAAATTACAATTTGCTACAAGATTTGGGCTTCGAGCCCCAAGATTAATTTCTGAGCTCTCAGCTCACCACCACAATTGCTAAAGGGCAGAAAACCCCTAAGTACGAGGAGTACTTGCTCCTAATTACAATGTTAAGAAAAAGAGCAGACCCGCTCTCAATTTTACAAGCCTGTCAAAGGCTACAACAAACTTCATTTCTATCTGCCCTTAAGGCGCACAAGGAAACAGGGGTAATTAATACCCAATCTACTGGGCCTTCGCAGGAAGGAAAACAAAACGGGTTAAGTAAGTGGCCCAAAATACAAAATAGAATGGAGGCGATAACTTGCACTCCTACACCAAGTTTTTGTCTAAAACCTACGTGGCGCTAGGCCGATCATACAGGGGCTAATCCCGAGCTAGGGAGGTGACATGTATGAGAAAACTTTACTACATTAAAGAAGAACGGTTATGAAAACACAGTCACCTCCTATTCAAAAATGAAGGGGAGTTCGAGAGGGTGAAGCACTCTCTATCCCCGCTTTACAGTAATTTATAGATTTTACATAGACAGAAAAGAATTTACAGTTTTAAAAGGTAGATTACATACTAAAGGTTTTGAACCCTCCCCGAGAGTTAAACTGCTGAGCTAGCAAGAAATGAAGATGTTAACAGGCCATTACCTTGTAGATGAACTGCTGCTTGAAGAAAGAGGCACTTCCCGCCCCCTGCTACATATTCACACACTAAGAAAGATGTTATGCTAGTGGCCCGGAGACAAGAAAATCAGCAGTTTTTTTACCCTCGTGGAAAATTCGAGACCTTTCAAGAATGAGTAGACACCCCCCGTCAACTTTATTGGATAGCTTAAAGCTACATATCCATATCGAAGAAGACATACATGATTGGCTGAGAATTAATTAAAGAAATTCGGGATTGGTTAATTTCAAACCTGGCGGAAGGAAGGATTAATATTGCCAACCCCAAGATAACAGAACAAAATATAGTAAAGACAAAACTTATGAATAAAAAATTTCTCCAGGAAAGTTGATTCCTTCGCACCAGAGTGCATAATCGCAGTTTTTATGTAGAAACATCTGGTAGAGAACGTCCACACTTCTTGATCAATGACAAACAAAAAACACTACAAAATTCACACAGAGCCATCTTCTGAGGAAATGTTGAGTTAATACAGTTTTTTAAAGTTCAGGCTTTCTCCTGTAGAGGACTTTCAATTGGCGCAATATTTGAACGTGGCGTGGAGGTGTACCGCCCGGTACAATAATAATAATAATAATAATAATAATAATAATAATTGGGATAGAGAGTGCCTAACCCTCTCGAGCTCCCACTCTTATTGTTTTGAGGTGACTACGTTTTTATAACTGTTTCTCTTCTCTTCGTAATATAATTACTTTCCTATCGTGTCACCTCCGTAGTATGCGATTAGCCCTTGCATAAGCGGCCTAGAGCCGAATAGGTTTTAATAAAGTATATTCGGAGTGCCAGTTACGCCTCCACTCAAGTTTGTATTTTAGTGCCTTGTAATTTTCCTGTTTATTTACTAAATCAGCCTTAGTAGGTTGGGTATTTTTACCCCTGTGTTTATGTCCTTAGAGGACAGCTTGAAGGTGGAATTTGGTGTGGCCTTTGATAGGCTGGAACTTTGAGAGCGGGTTGCTCTTCCAAAAAAAAATTTGTTTCTGTGTGCCTCGAGGAGGCTTTTACTATGTAATTGGGAGCAAGTGCTCTTGAGCATGATTGGGGTCTTCTGCCCCTTGGTTGAATCTCGTATACGGGTAAAGTTGGGCTTATAGCTCAAGAATTGTGTGTCTGGCTCTCGGAGCCCAAATCCTGTAACTACTGTAATTGTACATTCTCGATTTGTTGCTAGGCTACTAAGTACCTGTTATATTTGTTATTTCTTGATCTTGAAGAGAAAATATAACCTTGTTAAATTTTAAATTAACCTTAATTTCGTAGACTGAGACCTATTCATCCCAGCACCTTCTTTCACCTCTAACTACCACGGATAACTCCGTAACAATAATAATAATAACAACAACAACAACATCATCAACAACAACAACAACAACAACAACAACAACAACAACAACAAGAAGAAGTCTATATCTATACCTATTTAGTGTAGTAGTACATTTCTGTAGTTAGCTTCTAATTCCTAGTATTTTATAATTAGGATATGTTTAACTAATATGATTGTAGTGTAATTATTCTATCAGTTTGTTTCCTGATTGCATTATTGTTGTGAAATCTTCGTGTAGTATATATTATTTCCTTCGTCTGGCATATATTACCTACTTCTATTCATAGAATGTGCTATTTTACTGCTAATGATATTACTATATTATTACACATATCTTTGAATAGGTAAAAGAATGGCTGAAGAATTACTCAAAGGCAATTAAAATCCCCGACCCGGCCGGGAATCGAACCCAGGACCGTCTGAACCGAAGGCCTCGACGCTGACTATTCAACCAATGAGTCAGACTGTCAGTTAATTCTGATTATATATTTTAAGTAAAAATATAACGTATCCCATTTTCTAAAAATGATAAATATTTATTATAGCCTACATATGATAAACAAAAAAAAAAAAAATCACCATAATTTATTGATTTAATATACCAAAATTTGCATACATCTTGGTATGTTAAAGTAAACGAACATTTCAATAAAGTGTTCAGAATTAATGCCTCTACTCTATGTATATACCAGATACTGTAAAAGGAATTGTATCATGAGTGAGAAGTGGTATTATGGATGCTGAAATTTTCTCACAGATCTGGAATGTTTATAGTAGAGTCAAGTTAGGAATGATAGGAGGGGGAGTATTTATACTGCTGAAAAAAGAATTTTACGGTACAAAGAAGTTACGGACGAGGAACATGAAATTCTAGGTGTAAGACTCATCTCTTAAGGCAATAGGCAACTTAATGTTTTAGGGGTGTACGGTACAGACCTGGCAAAGTTAGTGCTGAGCTGATGCAGAATTATTTTAAAAGATAATCAGCTATGTGGGAACGACACAGAAAGGTACCGGTATGTTATTGTAGCAGATGATCTGAACTTGGTAAATGTTAGCTGGGAAGGGAATGTGAACAACAGAAAGCATGACCAACAAATGGTGAAAGAGTTATTATTGGGAAAGACAGAATCAGAAAGGGATGGATTCAACATATTTCTTTTTACAGTTTGGTTTATGTCTCACCGACACAGATAGGTCTTATGGCGACAGTGGGATAGGAAAGGCCTAGGAGTGGGAAGGAAGTGGCCGTGGCCTTAATTATGGTATAGCCCCAGCATTTGCCTGGTGTGAAAATGGGAAACCATGGAAAACCACCTTCAGGACTGCTGACAGCGGGGTTCGAACCCACTATCTCCTGGATGCAAGCTCACAGCTGCACGGTCCTAACCGCACAGCCAACTCACCCGGTGGAATCAACTGGAGGGAAAGATATTCAGGACATGGTGCTGATGAAACTAGATGAGCTCTATCGGGAAACTGAAGTGATAGATGGTATAAGTGATCATGAAGCTGTCTTTGTCACAGTTAGAAATGTGTTAGAAAGGAATTTCGTAAAAGTAAGACTATTAGGCAATACCACATGGCTTTTAATTTCGTGTGGCTATTTCTAGCCGAGTGCAGCCCTTGTAAGGCAGACCCTCCGATGAGGGTGGGCGGCATCTGCCATTTGTAGGTAACTGCGTGTTATTGTAGTGGAAGATAGTGTTATGTGTGGTGTGTGAGTTGCAGGGATGTTGGGGACAGCACAAACACCCAGCCCCCGGGCCATTGGAATTAACCAATTAAGGTTAAAATCCCCGACCCGGCCGGGAATCGAACCCGGGACCCTCTGAACCGAAGGCCAGTACGCTGACCATTCAGCCAACGAGTCGGACAATACCATATGGCTGATAAGAGGGGAATGGGGAAATGTTTAAAAAGTAGTTATAATCAATGGAAAATGGTAAATAAAAATAAAAACAGCCTATGGGATGGGTAAAAGAAATTGTTGAGTAGTGTAAAAGCAGGTACGTACCTTTAAAAGTGGTAAGGAATAATAAGGACCCATTATATTAAGGTAGAAGTACCTATAGTGGGCCATGCACTAGCAGTGAGCCACCAATTTTGAAAAACTGAAAACAAGGTTCAGGGTCAAGATTGCACAACAGTGAGCAATACAGTGTGAGCTGGGACCCTTCTCTACTACCTGATATAGAGCAGGCATCAGTTAACTGCTTAACTGTTTGAGCTGTAAGGGTGTTTGTCTTAAGTTGTGTTATTTTAGCATCTTCTTCACTGGTTCTTGCAGAATTCTTAAGAGGTAAGCATTCATTTGACTTTTCTTTTCTCCAAACATACATTTGATTACATACTGAAATGCTGTATTCCTATTTATTATGCATTTAATATTCCCTACATTATGAAGAAAAAACATAAAGTAAGCAGAATATAAATTTTATGGGGTGGTCCACTTTAGGGTCATCATTTTTCCAATCGTTCCAGTACTGGGCCTAGGTGGCCCACTATTAGAACACAAGTTGTTCTAAGATAGAATGTTTGGTTTTTAGCTTAAGCTCTGACAATACTTTCTGTATAACTCATTATGCAGTATTATGATCAGAACCAGTAGTGGGCCACCGTGGCTCACTATTGGGGCATTAGTGGCCCAGTACTAGGCAACATAGATTAGTTTCTTAACATGCTCATTTAATTCAATTTTATGACAATGGAGGGAAGAAAAGAGCAAAGCTACACCGAAGATCAAAATAAAAAAGCAATATCTGATGTTGAGAAAGGAACGACTGTTTGCACAGTTGCCAAAATGCATTGCATTCTGGGAGCAACTTTTCAAAGGAAAATGAAAGAACGGGCCAAATTGGCAAATTGGTATTCTCAAAAGATCAAGAAACTGATATTATTTTGTGGATCCAAAGGACCAAAGTCTCTGAGAGAGCCAGCCATGTCATCACGGAATAGAGAAATGCCTTCCTTCTTCAAAATTTTGGAAGAAAAAATTGGAGAAGAGAAGTTAAAGAAATTCCAGGAGAATGAAGGTGAATGAAAAGGTCCTGTGGAACAAATAGATCTTTACTATTTATGGCTGAGGACTAAGGATACACAGAATCCAGAATCAGTTTTCCAGGTAAATTAAATATATTTCAAGCTAAAATAACATAAATTTGTTAATTTTATATTTTATTTTATTTGACATACACTTAATTTATTACAGGTTGTCTCAAACAGTCCCGTTGAAGTAGGCCATAAACAGGAAACAGTTAAGCCTGCAGAAAATGCAACATCTCTGTACCACAGTACAATCCCATTCCTATTGCTGATACATCAAATGTACCATCTCCATTCAAGAGAGCTCTTTTGTGGCCAGAAGAGGAAGACAAAGATAAAACAAAGAGAAGGTGGTGAGAAGCTTCCTGGAGTCTTCACATCACCTCAGATGATAAAATATTATAATAAAAAGAATGAACTGAAAAGAAGTAAAACTGCAGAAATTGAAAGAAGAAAAATAGAAAGGGAGGAGAAGAAAAGAGCAGCAGAACAAAAGAAGAAAGAAAAATAGAATCCCTCAACGTCAACAGCCATTTCTTCATCATCTGAAGATTCTGTGCCAGAAATGGATAAATCAGGAGATTTGCCTTGGGAAGAAAGTGTGCATAATTGTAGTGAAGAAGGAGAACCTGTTGAAAAAGATTCTAATATTAAGGAAGGAACATTTGCCCTTGTGTCATTCCTGGGTGGAAAAAGAAATGCCACAAGATATGTATATCTTTGTGTAGTACAGGAAGTCATAGAAAGAATGTACGTGTCCAAGGTTTGAGGTCAGCAGGGAACAAAAAGGACTTTGTTGTAGTAGAAAATGTGTCTGATATTTCTCTGTGTGACATTATTGCATTGGTACAACAACCAGTACTCAGAATGCAGGACTGTCAGGATATACATTTCTGAAAAAATTACCTGTGAAAGAGAAACTGTAACTATGCAAGGACTATGATCCACTTTTCAGATAGCAAGATTGTGTTATATAGGGTCTATTATTTTTTAATAATATTTTGTATACATTTTTATTGATGGTACCCTACTTTTGTAAGGCCCAGTATAGGGGGGCCCACTATAGGTACGTATAAAATTTTGGGTGCCCAGTAATGGTACATTGTTCGGGTTCAAGTTTTAAATTTTTTAAACTAGTTTTAGTATGCTATTTTGCAAAAAAGGTTTGATCATTAGAATAAATATATCTTTAATTAACGGAGAAACAAAATGCCTTCTTTGAATTCACCTAAGTTTTAGAGATAACTCGTTGAATGTCCTTAAGTGGCTCACTACTGGTACTTTTACCTTATAACAAGGAAATAAAGAGTTTAAGAAGTAAGTGCAGATTAGAAAGAAATAGAGTTAGGAATGGTTGTTGGAGTAAGGAGAGATTGAAGGAGCCCACTAGGAAATTAAATTCAGTGAAAAAAAATCAGCTAAGGATAAAATTATGACAAACATAATTAGCAGTCATATGAATTTTATGGAGCATTGAAAGGATATGTATAGGTACTTTAAGGCAGGAAACAAGTTCCAGGAAAGACATTCCAGGGATCATTAATGAACAACTAGAGTGTATATGCGAGGAGATGGCATTACTATTCAGTCAGCATTATGTAAAGGTACTTGATATAAAGGTAATGTCCAGACAGAGAAGGCGACTAATACTGTGAAATACTGAAATTTACATATGATAATAAAGACATTTATTAAAAGATACAGACCTTTTATAAAAAGATACAAAAGTTGGAAGCTAGAAAGGCAGCTGGGATCGATAAGATTTCTGAGGACATTAAAAGCTATGGGTTGGGATATTGTGCCGTATTTGAAATACTTATTTGATTACTGTTTACATGAAGGAGTGATACCAAATGAATGGGGAGTTGCAATAGTAGCCCCAGTGTACAAGGGAAAGCAGTGTTCTCCCCAGAAATGTTCGTCAGCCGGGTGTGAGGAATGAGTAGCCGGGCGGGAAATGGGGCGTAAAAAAGGGATATGATAAAATATGAGTTTATTCCCTTCAGGACATTAATAATATCGGACAGGTAGACATTAACTGGGCCGGCCCCGTGGTGTAGGGGTAGCATGCCTGCCTCTCGCCCGGAGGCCCCGGGTTCGATTCCCGGCCAGGTCAGGGATTTTTCGCTCGACCTGAGGGCTGATTCGAGGTCCACTGAGCCTACGTGATTAGAACTGAGGAGCTATCTGACAGCGAGATGGCGGCACCGGTCTCGAAAGTCCAGAATAACGACCGAGAGGATGCGCCGTGCCGACCACACGACCCCTCGTAATCTGCAGGCCTTCGGGCTGAGCAGCAGTCGCTAGGCAGGCCAAGGCCCTTTCAAGGGCGTTAAGTGCCGTGGGGGTTGGTTTTTTAAACATTAACTGTAAAATTGAACTGTTTTAGTGTTATCACAAACAAGACATTTTTGGTGTTCTATTGTTCGTTCACATTCACGTAACACGGGGGCTTATCATTTCGTTGCTGTGAAGTACCATACAGGTTTGTGACGTCATCCGGAATCGCACGCGATTCCACGCTAATCCAGGCACCGCTCGCGCACGATACTATATGGTAGTTAAACTAAACAATTAAACTCCGATGTAATTGATGCAATTATTCTGACAATAATGAAGATTTATCATGTACAGTATTTAAATTTGCAACACTCAACGACTCAAATATATATATTAGTATTGTGGAACTAGCACATATCGAGGCAGGGCGGTCTGTAAAAACGGCAGGGCGGTCCGCCCATTAAAAAGGTTCTACGGAGAACACTGGAAAGGGTGATAAACGTAAAGCGGATATATACGGGCCAGTTAGCTTGATGTGTTGATTTTAAGCTCTGGGAAGGCATTTTTTTCTGATTATAATAGGCACGTTTGCAAAATTACTAACTGGTTTGATAGAAGACAGTTCCGGTTTAGGAAAGGTTATTTCAGTGAAGCTCAAACTTGCAGGATTCCAGCAGGATATAGTAGATTTTTTAGATTCAGGAGGTTAAATGAACTGTATCGCTATTGACCTATTCAAGGCTTTTGATACGGTAGATCGTGGGAGATTACTGATGAAATTGGGGGCTATTGGACTAGACAAAAGAGTGGTTGAATGGGTGGCTACATTTCTAGAAAATAGAATTCAGAGAATAAGATTAGGTGAAGCGTTATATGAACCTGTACAGATTAAGAAGGGGTTGAAAGAGATGCAGGATTATAAGCGACTGTGGGGACTTAAACATTGTTGTGAGATGGACCGTGGTCAATGATATGAACGTAAATGGGATGAAAAGTCAAGGTATAAGTTCCGCCAAGGGGAAAAGTCCTGTCAGTTTTAATTATTGTATTGTATTGATGGGGTGATAGTATGGGAAAATACTGTAAGTACCTAGGTGTTAATATATGTATGATCTTCATTGGGGTAGTCATATTAATGAGGTTGTTAAGAAAGTTTACAGATCTCTTAACATGGCTATGAGAGTATTTAGGGGTTGTAGTAAGGTTGCAAAGGGCAAGCCATATGTCTCTGGTAAGACCGCAGTTAGAGTATGGTTCCAGTGTATGGGAAAACTGGAAAAAAATTCAAAGGAAAGCAGCATGATTAGGTCTGGGTGATTGTATGATTATATAGATACAATACCAGACGAGCAACAGTGGCCCCCAATTTCGACCACGGCACTTGAGGGGCGTCAGCCGCAAGGAGCGAAACCCTTCTTTAATTAGGATCAGTTGTCTCCACAAGTATGTATGTGTCAGCAAAATTTTCATGAATGATGGGTTCATATTAACCAAATGCAAGGACAATTTTACCTTAAGGAAATTTTTTTTGAAGTGTATTTTTAAATGTAACATGAAGAAACGGATGGTATTTTTCTGTTCTTATTTTTACGGAGTTATCCATGGTAGAGGTGAAAGAAGGTGCGGGCTGGAATAGGTCTCAGGTACAAAATTAGTTAATTTAAAACTTTAACAAAGGTTATATTTTCTTTTCAAAATCAACAAATAACAACAACAGAGTAACAGGTACCAAGTAGCAGGAAAACAAGTTAAGAAATTACAATTTGTTACAAGATTTGGGCTTCGAGCCCCAAGATTAATTTCTGAGCTCTCAGCTCACCACCACAATTGCTAAAGGGCAGAAAACCCCTAAGTACGAGGAGCGCTTGCTCCTAATTACAATGTTAAGAAAAAGAGCAGACCCGCTCTCAATTTTACAAGCCTGTCAAAGGCTACAACAAACTTCATTTCTATCTGCCCTTAAGGCGCACAAGGAAACAGGGGTAATTAATACCCAATCTACTGGGCCTTCGCAGGAAGGAAAACAAAACGGGTTAAGTAAATGGCCCAAAATGCAAAATAGAATGGAGGCGATAACTTGCACTCATACACCAAGTTTTTGTCTAAAACCTACGTGGCGCTAGGCCGATCATACAGGGGCTAATCCCGAGCTAGGGAGGTGACATGTATGAGAAAACTTTACTACATTAAAGAAGAACGGTTATGAAAACACAGTCACCTCCTATTCAAAAATGAAGGGGAGTTCGAGAGGGTGAAGCACTCTCTATCCCCGCTTTACAGTAATTTATAGATTTTATAAAGACAGAAAAGAATTTACAGTTTTAAAAGGTAGATTACATACTAAAGGTTTTGAACCCTCCCCGAGAGTTAAACTGCTGAGCTAGCAAGAAATGAAGATGTTAACAGGCCATTACCTTGTAGATGAACTGCTGCTTGAAGAAAGAGGCACTTCCCGCCCCCTGCTGCATATTCACACACTAAGAAAGATGTTACTGAAGTGGCACCGAGACAAGAAAATCAGTTTATATACCCTCGTGGAACATTTGAGACCTTTCAGGAATGAGTAGACACACCCTTTCGCTTTTATTGGATAACAGCAAAAACTAATACACAAGACGAGGAAGAAACACCTTATTGGTGGAAAATTAATTACGTAAATTCCCGATTGGTTACATTCAAAACAGGCGGAAAGAAAGGATTTATATTGCCAACCCACAAACCACAGAACAAAATTTAGTAAAAACAAAACTTAGGAATACAATATTTCTTCAAGAAAGTTCATTCCATTGCACCAGAGTGTGCTACCATAGTTTTGGGTAGAGAAATCTGTTAGAGATTGTCCACACCTCGTAATCGTTGAAAAACAAAAGGCAAATAAAAAACACTCAGTGACATCTTCTGAATAACCGTTGAATTAGTTCAGTAGTTAAAGTTCCAAGTTTCTCCAGTAGAGAAGTTTCAATTGGCGCAATATTTGAATTAGCGGCGTGGAGGTGTACCGCCCGGTACACTTATCATTAGTTCTAAGCGTCAGTTTTTATTTCAAATATACTCAGTGCATGCTTGTTAAGTTTGAAGAATTTGAAATGTTTTTGACTATTCTGTATTATCTGTTAATGTCTGTTATGTGTATTTTAATCTAAACTATTAACAATCAGCTGAAGATGTCTCTTATGAGACGAAACATGTTTTGCTAAGTTTGATAATGTAATTTAATCACCAAGTGTGATTAGAAATGTATTGTAAAGGTGGAAATCCTCAAGTCTTTTACTCTAGATTTCTCACAGTCAATACGGAACAATTATGAAGTTTGTAAATTGTAGTATGTGGTATGTTTTGGTGCTGTTAGTGAAGAGTGGGTGTGGAATGACATAAGTAGAAGAATACGCTTGAATAGAGCTTTTAAAAGTAGGAAGGTGTAAGGGATTTTAATAAATTATTAAGGGAAATGTTCGAATAAATTTCCAAGTTCTTTGAAAATGTTTAAGAAATAGCTCAGTAAACAATTGATGGGGAGTCAGCCACTTGGGTGACAGCCCTAAATGCAGTTCATTGATTGATTGGTTGATTGGTTGGTTGATTAAAGTAACAGTTGTAAAAATAGCGTGAATGATTGCTAGTTCAAACAGATAGGAACAATGGTAAAAGAGTATTTGGAAGTTTAAGTTAGGAATGAACTGTATGGTTGAAGCTGTACGCATAAGCCAGGTTTGGTGGTGGGGATATATGAGGAAAATGATAATGTAGGATAGGTTATGTAGGAGAATAATGGACTCGACTGTGGAGGGTAAGAGAAGTAACCTAGATGATGACCAAGGCAGTGAAGGTTAGACTCAGTTTCTTATGAGAAAATTTGTAAGAAGGATGGAACTTATCTAGTTGTGAATTGAGGATCATCATTTCACAGAGGTCGGACTCGTTGGCTGAATGGTCAGCGTACTGGCCTTCGGTTCAGAGGGTCCCGGGTTCGATTCCCGGCCGGGTCGGGGATTTTAACCTTCATTGGTTAATTCCAGTGGCCCGGGGGCTGGATGTTTGTGCTGTCCCCAACATCCCTGCAACTCACACACCACACATAACACTATCCTCCACTACAATAACACGCAGTTACCTACACATGGCTGATGCCGCCCACCCTCATCGGAGGGTCTGCCTTACAAGGGCTGCACTCGGCTAGAAATAGCCATACGAAAAAAAAAAAAAAATTCACAGAGGCTCACAGACTGAATGCTGAAGGATATAATAGTCTGTAATGAAGATGTATATATTTGTGGTTCTGTGTAATGGCATGTCATTTTTCTTTTACAGATGTGGTTGAGCTTCTACCAGTGGCTCTTCATTTTGTTGTCATTATTTCTTACACCATATGGTGAACATAGTCAGTGCATTCAATTTTCTCCAGAAATGTGTACTGCAAGTAACAAATGTGTTCCAAATAGTCCAAAAAATGATACTGTGGTATGCTGTCACATGGCTTCAAACATTGACTTCTTTTTGAAGGAGACATTTTCAGGTAAGAAGGACAGTCAATTTTTTTTTTGGAATATCCTTATGCTGTGATTGTTCTGTTATCCTTCAGTAAGTGGTTATGTCTCCTTTGGACTTCAGAAGTGACCTTGTGGCAGATGATGAATAAAAAACTGTTTTATTCCTTCACAGCCCAGAAGAAGTTAATAGACTTGTTCTTTTGAATTTATACTATGCGAGACAGTACATGATGAAGGGTTTGCTCCACTTCCCTGGAAGGGAAACACATTAATGTTGAAATATAAGAATAGGAAGGGAAGAAAGAAGTGTCATATTATTGTTGAAAGGTTTGATTGCCATTGACCCTTGCTCTTAGTAAAATTGTATCCTTGTACATCACCGAATGGCTCCCTAAACCGTTCATGTCACTAAATTTGTTCACATGTTTATTGTTTTCTTGACTCTGAGTTAGCAAATAGAATATAACTAGGTCGTCAGACTGATAAGTGATAGGGAATATGTCAGGGAATATAAAATGAAAGAAACCAAGCTAGTTGGCTATACAGTAGCCTCCAGATCATTTAGCTCTTAACTCTTTGCTCTCACATTGACAATTCTCATATGTTGCTGCTGCTCTGATGTCGACACTGAGTTGATACCTTATGTTTCTGTTATTTCTAGGCTTGTTTCCTGGAATATCATTGATCTTATATGTTAAGAAATTACAAAATTTTGGTTGAAGAGGACTAACAGTGAAGATGCACAAGTTGTCTGTGTGCAAAATGTTAAGCTGGCATTCAGGAGATGTAGGTTTTGAACCCCATCATCGGCTCTCCTGAAGATGGTTTTCTGTGGTTTCCCCTTTCTCACACCAGGCAAATGCTGAGGGTGTATCTTAATTTAAATGACCATGGCCACTTCCTTTCCTGTCCTAGCCTTCATCAAAAACTTGTAGCAATTAGTGCAATATTAAACTGCCAGCTAAAAAATTAAGAGCTATGTAAGGCATGTGTGACATTATAGGGATAAAGAAAGAATAGCAGATAACATGTCCCTACCACAGCATCAGTTAGGAGTATCACCATAAAGTGCTATATATCGCTCCTGATGCAGTAGGCCTACTTTATTTAGTAGTTTGTGTCTGGCTAATCACGTGCTTTAAAGAAAAGAAAGTATATAGTTTTTAATAATAATGTTATTGGTTTTTACGTCCCACTAACTACTTTTACGGCTTTCGGGGACACAGAGGTGCCGGAATTTAGTCCCGCAGGGGTTCTTCTACACACCAGTAAATCTACCAACATGAGGCCGATGTATTTGAGCACCTTCAAATACCACCGGAATGAGACAGGATCGAACCTGCTAAGTTGGGGTCAGAAGGCCAGCGCTTCAACTGTCTGAGCCACTCAGTCCTGTTTCACATATTTTTTTAATATGTTGCGAGATGACTTGTATTGCTTGTTTGTTTTCTTGTTAACTATGCTGAAGTTTCTGTAATGTTCTTCTTCGGTATGGCCATATGCTTCTCTCACGTTCGTAAGAATAACGGCAGCCTGCTCTGATGCAGTGTTTATATACAGTGAATTAGCCAATTGTGCGGAATTCCCTTTGTGACGATGGTGACTATGTGATGTTGGGGAAAATGAACTGGGCAGTGACGAAAGTGAACTAATTGTGCAGCCTGCCTGTCCGGCTGTAGGTGTAAGTTAATGTCTATGTGCTGGAGCTTTTAAATATTTTTATACATCTCATGTACTGTAAAACATAAGACTGTTGTGAAAAATAGCAAACTGGGATGTCAAGAAATAATGTATTTGAGAGTGTGCTCTCTATATTATCTAAACATTTTGAGTAATGAAGTGTATTTTTTTAAAATTGCTTAACGTTGCACCGACACAGATAGGTCCAATAACGGACCATTATATTGGTATTACAGATAGGTCTTATGGCAACGATGGGATAGGAAAGGACTAGGAGTGGGAAGGAAGTGACTGTGGCTTTAATTAAGGTACAGCCCCAGCATTTGCCTGGTATAAAAATGGGGAACCACAGAAAGCCATCTTCAGGGCTGCTGACAGTGGGGTTCAAACCCACTATCTCCCAGAGGCAAGCTCACAGCTGCGTGCCCTTAACCACATGGCCAACTCGCCCGGTTTAAATGCTTTTTTCAGTGCTTAGTAGAATTACTTAATTAAAATGTTTAATTTGTCATGTAATTGTTCTTAACATGTTACATAAAAAGTGTGTTTATTTGCAGGTAGTTACACAAAATTTTGAAGGAAATTGCATTAAAATTGAGAGTTGTGCTTGTTGCATATTGGATTCTTTTCCACTGGCATTCTTAGCACAAGCACTGAGTCATAGACTGGCACTAAGAAGGTTAATACAATTGAGACTTGTTTATACGTAACTCAGTTCTGCATAATTCTGTTTTACACATACATTTCTGCAGGTCCCGGCAAATTATAAGTTAAAACCAAGTTAATTAAACCTCATTTATATGTAACCCATTTATACATAACTTGGTGTTATTAATTTTAATTAAATGCAGTTTATTTGTACATAACAAAGTTAAAATAATGTTATCAATGTAGGCATTTCTTCTGATCAAAACACAGGCGAGTCAGAAATGTGATGCATTAGAGTCAGCTTTGTTGGCAGCGGGACTTTAGCTGCTGATGTCGGAGGGATGTGGTGTGGAATGTAACGAAGGTCGTGGGAAGTGAACGCATGGCGTTTAATTAACAGAGAAAGATTACGAGCCTGATGATGATGATGTTATTTGTTTTTACGTCCCACTAACTACTTTTACGGTTTTCGGAGACGCCAAGGTGCTGGAATTTAGTTCGCGCAGGAGTTCTTTTATGTGCCAGTAAATTTACCAACACGAGGCTGACGTATTTGAGCACCTTCAAATACCACCGGACTGAGCCAGGATCGAACCTGCCAGGTTGGGTTCTGAAGGCCAGCACCTCAATCGTCTGAGCCACTCAGCCCAGCTTACAAGCCAGAAACCTGTTCGTGGAATACAGTAGATTTGCATGTAACAGTGTTCCAATAATGCTGCTGTGGCATGAATTTCCTGATGTTACCCAGATACTTGTCAGTTAGAAATGTACCATTAGAGTCAGCATTGTTGGTTGTGGAACTTCAGCTGAAAATATCGGAGGGGTGCAGTATGCAAAGGTCATGGGAAGTGACCACGTGGCGTAAAGCTGCAGTAGAAAGATTACAAGACACGTGTTTGGGACATAAGACACACTTTCATTTTAACTGTAAGCAGGTTATTTAAACGAGACACATTAAAATAATATCGACAGCTGACATTTGCCTTATTGTGTAATAAAACCTGCCAGTCTATCAGTAGAAATTGTATGTTACTCACAGTTGGCCATAGAAAACAGAAAGAGAAAAAGTTACACACTGGACGAGAAAATGAAATTTATACATGAAGTGGACAAAAATCCACATAAAACTAAAATTGAAATGGCTGGAGATTTAGAAATTACATACACCACATTTTGCATAATCATTAGTAAAAGAAACAGTATTTTAAACAAATTTTTTAACAATGTTGCTAAATGATTTTGCAGACCTGATATGTCAAAAGAATAATAATAATAATAATAATAATAATAATAATAATAATAATAATAATAATCATCATCAATGACCCGCTCTACTCGCCCGGGTGTGGTTGTTAAAAGAATCATCAGTATAAATTATTCCTGAAAATAGAGAAAAAAAATTTATGACATAATATCTAAACCTGATATGTAATTAATTCTCAGTTACACATACAATCTGCTCTTCATATACGTATAATTCAGGTTCAACGTATTATCATCATCATCAGACTTCAGAGCATATGAGGCAACAGGAACTTCTACCGTTAAGTCTTTCAGCATTCAATCTGCAAACCTCTGTGGGAATGAACTAAGCCGCCCACAACCTTTATTTGCAGCTGGTAGTGTAACATCTACTTCTACATCCAAATATTGTGCCGTAGGTCTCTGTATGTTTCTTTTACCCTCTATAGCCTAGTTCATTATTCTCCTCCATTCGCCTCTTCTGACTCCACCACCAGGGCGAGCGGTATCTCAGGGTACTTGAGGGGTCCGAGCGGCCTCCTCTGGACACAAGCAGCAGCGGTTGGTCTGGCCGTCTAACTTAATCAACCTTGAAGATATATTTAATCAGCTACATGGACATTTAATATCAACATTACTACTATTTTTGAATTCAACGACAATATCTTGTGGACTTAGTAAATTTTTCTCGACTTTCAAGAATTAAAGCTTTTTCCTTCTGAATTCAACTTCTACAAACACAAAGACATTACATCAATAGTAACCAAAGATTTTTGAAACTGGATCCAATCATTTTAAGAAAACTTGTTGGTAAATACTTCCGCAATTAACTTCTATATCAACATCATAACTTGGATCTTATTTTGAAACAAAAGTTTATGTTCTTCTGTGTTACCCCTTGGAGGGACTTTTGGGGGTGAAGGTCTGTACCGGGTGGTACACCTCCACGCCGCTAATTCAAACTTTGCGCCAGTTGAAACTCTTCTTCTGGGGGAAGTCTGAACTTTATCTACTGTGTTAATTCTCAAGTTTCTCAGAAGATGTCCCTACTTGTAAATTTTGAAGACTCTGAACTGGGTCGTTTTCGATGTATTTTTGTTTTGCCTGTAGTAAGAAGTGTGGACATTCTCTTCCAGATGACACTATTGAAGGACTACAATCATGCACCCTAGTGCGAAGTGAAAGAACTGTGTTTTTGGAGAAATTTTGAATTCATAAGTTTGTTCTTTGTTAAATTTCTTTCAGTTATTGTTTAAGTTGGCAATATTAACCCTTTCTTTCCGCCAGTTTTGAATTCGACCAATAAGGAATTTCTGTAATTAATTTTCCACCAATAATGTGTTTCTTCTTCAGCTAGTGTAGGGGTTTTCGTTGTTAGCCAATAAAATGATTGTGGGCGGGTGTTCTCATTCCTGAAACGCCTCGAACTTTCCACGAGGGTATATAAACTGCTGATTTTCGAGTCTCCGCGCCACTTCAGTAACATCTATCAGTGTGTAAAGTACGTAGCAGGGGGCGGGAAGCGCCTCTTCCTTCGGGCAGTGTTTCAACCACCAGGTAATGGCCTTTTAATAACTTCTTTTCTTGCTAGCTCAGCAGTTTAACTCTCGGGGCAGGTCCGAAGCCTTTTACCATGTAACCTTCCTCTAAAATGTAAAGACACTTGGTATCAATTCTATCTTTTTAAACTACATATTGGGATAGAGAGTGCTTAACCCTCTCGAGCTCCCACTCATTTTGCGTTGAGGTGAACTTATTTTCACAACCGTTTCTTCCTTAATGTAATGTAAATTATCTCCTTCTATAAGTCACCTCGTTAGTATGGGATTAGCCCTTGCATTAGAGGCCTAGCGCCAAGTAGGTTTTAAATAAAGTGTAGTAGGAGTGCAAGAACGCCTCCTCTCAAGTTGGTATTTTAGAGGCCATGTAATTGACCTGTTTCTTTTCTTAATAGGCCTCAGTAGGTTGGGTATTTTTACCCCTGTTTTCATGTACTTGGAGGACAGCTTGAAAGTATAGTTTGGTGTGGCCTTTGATAGGCTTGAACTTAAGAGCGGGTTGCTCTTTCTTAAAATTTGTTTCTGCGTGCCTCGAGGAGGCTTTACTGTGTAATTGGGAGCAAGAGCTCCTGGGCATGATTGGGGTCTTCTGCCCCTTTGTGGAATCTTGTATATAGTAAAGTTGGGCTCATAGCTCAAGAATTATGTGTCTGGCTCTCGGAGCCCAAATCCTGTAACACTGTAATTGTACATTTTCGAATTAGTTGCTTTGCTACTCTGTACCTGCCATTCTTGTTATGTCTTGATTTTGCAAAGAAAATATAACCTTGTTAAATTTTATCTTAACTTTAATTTCGAAAGTTGAGCCCCGTTCACCCCAGCACCTTCTTTCACCTCTGCACATCCACAAAACTCGGTAACAAGTGGTAGCAGAGCGTGGTTGAATGGGTCTCAAGTTAGCCCCTTTTGACGGCTAAACATTGCTTTGCTTTCGAACTCTGTTGCTGGAATTTTTGATTTTTCCTTTTTCAAAATTGTTCTATCATCATGTCCGGCCCTCGCGAGGTTCTTCATCCTTTCTATTTGCGTAAAGAGGAATTAATTTATGAATTATCTCTCAGAAACGTTCAATCTGGAGGCACGGTTGCAGTCGACTCCAATAAGCTAAAAGATTCCCTTGATTTACCTATTACCATCCCGACTTTGGGAGGAAAAGAGATTGACGATGCTCTCTCCATGATCAATGACAACACTACTGAGCTAGCATCTGTAGTTAGTTTTTTTGAAGTAAGTGATCCATCTCCTAATCAACTCAAAAGAGTACAGGCTAGGTTGTACCACTTTTATAATAGGGTATGTGATCTATTGTCTCTGAAGTTAAATGACGTTCAGGGTAAGGAAGCTAGCGCCCTTGCCGAAAACTTGTCCCAAATGTCTAGTAAAGTTAGTCAGTTGTTATCTGGATCTGCTATCCCTAAAGTCGACCAACCTATGGTAGTAAATATTGTTAATGTGGAGGATTCCTCTAAAGAGGAAGGAAAGGACACTGAGGCGACCACACAACGAACATCTGCCCCATCAGAATCAGTGGCAGATCGTCGCAAATCCATTCCACCCTTTGTGCTAAATAATGCTCCTTCTGAATCTGCTTCTCCGCCACTTAGGCCCCTTCCTACTACGTCTCCTGGTTTCAGCAGTTTACCCCATCCATTAGCTATGTTGCTTAGAGGTATTTCTAAGTTTTCGGTTAACTCTACAAGTGATGTAATTTCATTCTTAAGGTTTTTAGTTTAGTTTCAGGATCATGCCCTCGTTTTTTCTCTTTCTGCTTGTCAAATTTTGCAAATCATCTATCCCTATGCAATTGGTGTTCTCTCAGACAAAATAGTAAGAGCCATTGCCGAACAATCATCTATTGAAGACTTCCACGCCCACTTACTAGCTAACTTCATACCGGCTAGGGCAAGGTCCTCACTTATTCAGAAGTACTATTATCGTGTACAGCGGTTGGATGAAAACTTGGCAGATTTCATACAAGGCATTAAGTTCTATACCAGGGTGTTTGCTCTTCATTTTCCTGAAGATCAGATTGTACAGGCTATTGTAGAAGGTATTTCTCCACCTTACCGATCATACTTGTGTTTTGCGTCGCGTCCGCAAACTTTCGCTGAGCTAGAAGCTATGGCTGTATCGGCTGAAGGAGTTAGATACGCCGATTCCTTGCGTGTTGCGAAAGAACCCCCTCCTTCTTTTAGTAATCCTCGGCCTCCACCTCGCCGACCAGTCACACCCCGTAAATGTTATGCTTGCGGGTCGCCTGACCATCTTCGGAACAAGTGCCCATCAATCAAGTCTAGTGGGACAAGGAATGGAGCAGGGTCATCTCAAGGCTGTTTTAAATGCGGCGCGTTCTCCCATATTGCTAAGAACTGCCCTAATACCAACAGCACCTCCTCTTGCTCAAGTTTGGGTGCAACCTCCAACAACAATCAAAAGTGACTAGTGGCTTCGGCTGAGTCGACTAATCCATCTTCCCAAGGCTCAGCCCCTGGTAAACAGGTCGAAAATTCAGGGAAAATTCAGTCTTCAAATTTATCTTTTGAATGCCCCAAAGAATGTCTTAGGATTGTGGTGGACTCCCCCCGCACCCGTACCTTTTCTCAAAATTGAGTTAAATAATGAACCTGTAACAGCTCTTTTAGATTCAGGCAGTGTTTGTTCTATCATTTCGGCTGAATGGTATTCGAAATTGAAATCTATTTGTAAACTTCCTGACTATTGCTCATCTTCTGTTCAATATGTTTCGGCTAATTCTTCTCCTTTAGAAATTTTAGGCTCCTTATATGTCAAAATTCGTATTTTTAAATTTACTTGGAAAGTTAAATTGTTTGTGGCTAAGCATTTGTCTTGCCCCATTTTATTGGGAGCCGACTTCATGTCTCATACTGGTCTAGTGCTCGACCTTCAGAGTAAGTCGTGCACATTCAAATTTGCCTCTAATTGTAAAATCCCTTTGTTAAAGTGTAGCTCTGTATCATGTTCATCTATTTTGCCTACCCAGGATGAGATGTTGTTAGACCTTAGACATCTACCTGAGGAGCAGGCTGATAGTATTCGTAAGTTGAGTCAGTCGTTTCCAGAGGTGTTCTCTGATACTCTTGGTGTTACTGACCTTATTGAATACAAAATTGAGGTCACAGATTCGATTCCTGTCCGTTTTCCACCATATAGGCTATCTCCACCTAAAATGAAGGCTCTGAAAGAAATCATTGATCAAATGTTAAAGGATGGTATTATTCGGCCCTCTAAGTCAGCGTATTCTTCACCTATTTTTCTAGTCCCGAAACCCCAAGGTGGCTTCAGGCCGGTCATTGACTATAGGGCTCTCAATCGGAAGGTGGTGTTACAATCTGTGCCCCTTCCTGACCTTCATTCTTGTTTTTCATGGTTTCGTAAAGCTAAATTCTTCACCATCTTGGATTTGAATCAGGCCTATAATCAAATTCCCCTAGCTGAAGAGTCTAAACATCTTACAGCGTTTGCCATGGATTGGAATTTGTATGAATACAACTGTGTGCCTTTTGGGCTCCCCACAGGAGCAGCTGTACTCACTAGACTGCTAGATAGGGTCTTCTCCGACATCAAATTCGAGTACTTGTATCACTATCTTGATGATGTCGTCGTATTTTCGGAGAATTTTGAAGAACATCTAGATCATCTGCGAGAAGTTCTCAATCGCCTTCATAAGGCTGGGTTAACTGTGAAGTTGTCCAAGGTCGCCTTCGCTAAACCTTCAATGTCATTCCTAGGGCATATTGTCTCGCCCGATGGTGTTGCGGTCGATCATTCTAGAACACAGGCCATCCATGATTTTAAACCTCCCAAGGACATCAAAGGGATCGCCAGGTTCATTGGTATGGTGAATTTCTTCAGGAAGTTTATCCCTAACTTCGCTAATAGAGCGGCGCCCTTGAACCTTCTCTGTAGGAAAGGCATCAAATTTGAGTGGGGACCTTCTCAACAAGCCGCTTTTGAAGATCTTAAATTAGCTCTCTGTAATGCCCCTGTTCTGGCTATGCCCGATTTCTCCAAAAAATTCATCGTCCAAACCGACGCGTCGTCGTCGGCGGTAGCTGCAGTCCTTCTTCAAGAGACTGAACTAGGGAGGCGACCCATCGCCTATGCCTCTAGGACGCTATCGGCTCAAGAAGCCAAGTATTCCATCTATGAGCTCGAAGGTTTGGCAGTCTTATTTGCCTTAGAAAAGTTCCGTCTCTATCTGGAACATGTCAAATTCGACTTGGAGACGGATAATCAAGCCCTAAGCTGGGTCTTAGGTCGGCCGCGTCGTACTTGTCGTATAGCCCGGTGGGCTATCCGAATTTCGGCATTCCAATTTGACGTTAGGCATATCAGAGGTACTGAAAATGTTGTCGCAGACGGACTCGGCCGTATGTTTTCCAACGACGTCGAGACCCATGAACCGGTCGATAGTTCATCACCTCCCGAGTCCATACTATCTGAGGTTAATGCCATCTTAACAGATGCTCCCATGCTCTTTAGGGACATTGAGAAATACCAACGTGAAGATCCGACGCTGGCTCCGATAATGGAAACTCTTTCTTCTGGGGAACATGTCGTCCCTTATGTACTGAGGAATGGTGTTTTATGTTGCCCTTCGAGGCATGATAAGATGATGAAAGTTGTCGTCCCAGCTGTTCTTGTACCTATGATCTTCAAGTACTATCATGAGACCCCATTAGGGGGGCATCTAGGCATCTTTAAAACTTGTGAAAAGATTCGTGAAAGGTTCATCTGGAAGGGTATGGACGGTGAAATTCGTGAACTAGTAAAGGCTTGTAAATCCTGCTTGCTTAGTAAACCCACCATGTCTACCAAGGTAGGCCTTTTGTCTTCTCATCAAGCATCGCGCCCAATGAAACGCCTGTATATTGATTATGTAGGACCCTTCCCCCAGTCAAAGGGAAATGCCAACAAGTTCATCTTTGTATGTGTAGATGGTTTTACAAGATTTTCCTGGTTATTTCCGACTAAGCTGTCTACCGCTCAGTCCACCATTACTTGTTTAAATTCAATCTTTGCTTCTTTTGGTCCGTGTCAATATATTGTGTCTGACAATGCCAAGGCTTTCACATCTAATCTATTTCGTAAATTCTGTTTTGATCTGTCCATATCTCATGTGACTGCTTCCGCTTATTATCCCCAACCATCTCTTGCTGAAAGAGTAAATCGTAATCTCAGGTCGGCCCTTATTGCCTATCATCATGAAGATCATTCTAGGTGGGACACATCCCTGCATTGGTTAGCTTTTGCTTTGAACTCGGCTGTTCATGAATCACATAAATTTACTCCAGCTTCGTTGATGTTCAAGTTTGTTCCCAACTCGCCGCTCTCTAACCTCTGGTCTTTGAGTGATATTCTACCTGAGACAATAGATCCAGATAACGTTAAAGATCTTTGGAAGAAGGCTAAAGCCAATCTTAAAGTGTCTCATGAAAAGGTTAGGGAAAGATATGATCGTGGATGGAGACCCACTAATTTGAAGGTAGGCGACCAGGTGATGGTCAAGAATTTTGTTCCCGCGGGCAAGCTTGCCCCCAGATTTCATGGGCCGTGTACTATTCTCGATTTCCTTACACCCGTTACCTTATTGCTAAGCAATCCAGTCACCGAGAGGATATTTAGGGTTCACCTGTCACAGGTGAAAGCGGTGTAATTTCTGTGCTAACTTGCTTCATATAATTTTGAAAGAATATGAAGTTTATATTTTTGTTTGAGGGGTTTCACTTTTAAGGCCTTCTGCCCTTGGAATCTGTTTCCCTGCATGTAAGCATTCTTGTAAACCTTCCCCGACCAGTTAAACTGCCATCCTGTCCTTGCCATGGCCATTACCATGCTCCCGTCTCCTGCTCAACAACACTCAGTGGCTTTAAATGAAATAAATATTTCTACGCCGTTGGCCCCTCAGTTCCACCACAAAGACTGTACCCTAAAACAACTATGGTCCAACAAAATTCTGCCGCCGAGCTTTAATGTTTCAGTGCCCCCGCAGCAGCGCGGCGCCGTACCGCCACTGAGGTGGGGTAAGTGCCCGCCCCTCTCCAGTGAGGCCAACCAGGGTACGGCGAGCCGGAGTCCTCCTCCCGGCCAAGGCTGATGTGCGGCGCACAACCTGCAACTGGCCCGCGACCTGCATGTTCGCCGCGGGCGCGGCGTGCTTCAACTCCACTACTCCTCTCATAGTGCGGGCGAGCGGTATCTCAGGGTACTTGAGGGGTCCGAGCGGCCTCCTCTGGACACAAGCAGCAGCGGCTGGTCTGGCCGTCTAACTTAATCAACCTTGAAGATATATTTAATCAGCTACATGGACATTTAATATCAACATTACTACTATTTTTGAATTCAACGACAATATCTTGTGGACTTAGTAAATTTTTCTCGACTTTCAAGAATTAAAGCTTTTTCCTTCTGAATTCAACTTCTACAAACACAAAGACATTACATCAATAGTAACCAAAGATTTTTGAAACTGGATCCAATCATTTTAAGAAAACTTGTTGGTAAATACTTCCGCAATTAACTTCTATATCAACATCATAACTTGGATCTTATTTTGAAACAAAAGTTTATGTTCTTCTGTGTTACCCCTTGGAGGGACTTTTGGGGGGGGAGGTCTGTACCGGGTGGTACACCTCCACGCCGCTAATTCAAACTTTGCGCCAGTTGAAACTCCTCTTCTGGGGGAAGTCTGAACTTTATCTACTGTGTTAATTCTCAAGTTTCTCAGAAGATGTCGGTACTTGTAAATTTTGAAGTTTCTGAACTGGGTCGTTTTCGATGTATTTTTGTTTTGCCTGTAGTAAGAAGTGTGGACATTCTCTTCCAGATGACACTACTGAAGGACTACAATTATGCACCCTAGTGCGAAGTGAAAGAACTGTGTTTTTGGAGAAATTTTGAATTCATAAGTTTGTTCTTTGTTAAATTTCTTTCAGTTATTGTTTAAGTTGGCAATATTAACCCTTTCTTTCCGCCAGTTTTGAATTCGACCAATAAGGAATTTCTGTAATTAATTTTCCACCAATAATGTGTTTCTTCTTCAGCTAGTGTAGGGGTTTTCGTTGTTAGCCAATAAAATGATTGTGGGCGGGTGTTCTCATTCCTGAAACGCCTCAAACTTTCCACGAGGGTATATAAACTGCTGATTTTCGAGTCTCCGCGCCACTTCAGTAACATCTATCAGTGTGTAAAGTACGTAGCAGGGGGCGGGAAGCGCCTTTTTCTTCGGGCAGTGTTTCAACCACCAGGTAATGGCCTTTTAATAACTTCTTTTCTTGCTAGCTCAGCAGTTTAACTCTCGGGGCAGGTCCGAAGCCTTTTACCATGTAACCTTCCTCTAGAATGTAAAGACACTTGGTATCAATTCTATCTTTTTAAACTACATATTGGGATAGAGAGTGCTTAACCCTCTCGAGCTCCCACTTATTTTGCGTTGAGGTGAACGTATTTTTCACAACCGTTTCTTCCTTAATGTAATGTAAATTATCTCCTTCTATAAGTCACCTCGTTAGTATGGGATTAGCCCTTGCATTAGAGGCCTAGCGCCAAGTAGGTTTTAAATAAAGTGTAGTAGGAGTGCAAGAACGCCTCCTCTCAAGTTGGTATTTTAGAGGCCATGTAATTGACCTGTTTCTTTTCTTAATAGGCCTCAGTAGGTTGGGTATTTTTACCCCTGTTTTCATGTACTTGGAGGACAGCTTGAAAGTATAGTTTGGTGTGGCCTTTGATAGGCTTGAACTTAAGAGCGGGTTGCTCTTTCTTAAAATTTGTTTCTGCGTGCCTCGAGGAGGCTTTACTGTGTAATTGGGAGCAAGAGCTCCTGGGCATGATTGGGGTCTTCTGCCCCTTTGTGGAATCTTGTATATAGTAAAGTTGGGCTCATAGCTCAAGAATTATGTGTCTGGCTCTCGGAGCCCAAATCCTGTAACACTGTAATTGTACATTTTCGAATTAGTTGCTTTGCTACTCTGTACCTGCCATTCTTGTTATGTCTTGATTTTGCAAAGAAAATATAACCTTGTTAAATTTTATCTTAACTTTAATTTCGAAAGTTGAGCCCCGTTCACCCCAGCACCTTCTTTCACCTCTGCACATCCACAAAACTCGGTAAGAATAATAATAATAATAATAATAATAATAATAATAATAATAATAATAATAATAATAATAATAACAACAGTATGGTCTCTTCCTAGCGGTAGGCAACACTTTTAGTGCCAGTGTAGTCTTTCAGAGACAGGCAGAACGTTAATAATTCGTTAATTAAATTCGTAAGCATGAAGGTACTAAAACATTCAAAGGTAGATATAATAAATAGTAACCAAGGCTGACAAGGGGGGCGCAATCATTTGGATGGATAAATAACAGTAACAGTAACAAAGGTTATATTTTTCTCTCTTAAAAAAAAATAAAATAAAAAAATAAATAAATAAATAGTAACAATGTAACAGGTACCAGTAGCGATAAACAAATCTAGGAAAGACAAGATTGGTGGTATAAACAGATCGTGGGCTTCAAGCCCTTACTACACAATTCCTGAGCTACATGCTCAAAATTATAAGGGTCACCATTTATGCAAGGACAGAACACCCCTCAATACATGGAGCACTTGCTCCCAATTTTTAACATCAAGCCTCCCAGAGGCACTTTTACAACACTTGAAAAGAGCTGACACCCTCTCAGTTTTCAAGCCTATTCAAGGCATCACCAAAAATATCTTACACTTCTTGGCCTTCCATAGCCCAGCTACAAATTGAAACGGGTATCTCGTACCCAACCTACAGGGCCTTCGTGTAAGGAAATAACAGTTTAATAAATGGCGCAAACACAAAATGAAAGGAGGCGAATACTTGCACTCCTCGATGTGACTTCTTAAAACCTAAAGGGCACTAGGCCGATGAAACAGGGGCTATTCGCAAACTATGGAGGTGACTCGTATAAAAATAAGTTAAGACATTACGGAAAGGAAAAGACCAGTTACAAATGTAGTCACCTCAAACCAATATGAAGTCGAGCTCTAGAGGGTACAGCACTCTCTATCCCCGATTTACAGTTAAAGATATTATGAAGTTTTTACATAAGCCGGCAGAAAATTACATTTGTAGAAAAGTAGGTTACATGGTTAAGGTTTCGGACCTTTCCCTCAGGTTAAACTGCGGAGCTAGCAAGAAATAAGATGTTAATTGGCCACTACCTTGTTGAAGACCAGCTGCCTGAAGAAAGAGGCACCTCCCGCCTCCTGCTTGACACACACACTAAGTTAGATGTTGATCAAATGGCCAAAAGACGTGAAAATCCGCAGTTTATAAACCCTCGAGGAAGGTTCGAGACCTTTCATGAATAATCAAGACACACCCACAGAATTTTATTGGTGGATATAAAAGTTACACACAAAATCAAAGAAGAAACTGGTGATAGGCTGAAAATTAATTATAGAAATTAAGGATTGGCTGAATTCAAAACTGGCGGAAAGAAAAGATCAATATTGCCAACCCAAAAATGAATGAATGAAATTTAGCAAAGAAAAACTTATGATGCAAAATTTCTCAAAAAGTTCTTTCACTTCACACCAGGGTGCATGATCATAGTTTTTTAGTGAAGACATGTATGAGAGAATGTCCAAACTTCTTGATGAATGGAAAACAAAAACAAGTAGAAATTTACACACTTCTGGAAATTTCACAATAACAAAATTACGGCAGTGACATCTTCTGAGGAAAAGTTTATGTAGGTCTAGTTCCAAGTTCAGTGTTTCTCCTGTAGAGGAGTCTTTTTGGCGCAAGATTTAAATGTGCAGCGTAGAGGTGTACCTCCCGGTACAAATATGTTCCTGAATATTCCGACAGATAAAACTGTTAATGTTATTCATGATGATATTTGTAAACACAGTAATCTGAGTAAAATGGAAGTAGAAGAATTCACCAAATTATTAAATTTCGTATTAGACAAAAATTACTTCTTTTAACAATAAAATTTATAAACAGAATGGGTTAGCATTCGCTGACCCAATATCGGGCATCCTTGCCGACATATTCATGGATTCAATCGAACACAACAAAATAATGGCAAAAATTAAGGGAATTGATTTATGGTTGAGATATATAGATGATACATTTGTGATTATAAACAAAGACGTCACTAATAGTCAAGAAATCTTAGATGAGTTAAATGAAATCGAACCTAATTTGAAATTCACAAAGAGGATGAAGTCGATAATTCATTGAATTTTCTAGATGTAACTGTTACGCGTAAGGTAACACTCCTTGATTTCCAAATATTTAGAAAACTGATACAATCATCTTCAACCATAAACAAGTTTTCATTGCACCCGAATTCACATAAACAAGCATCTTCTCACAGCCTAATATATAGAGCACTTAGAATCCCTCTATCTCTCAAGAATTTGAAAAAAGAATTGAATTATATTAGGTATCTTGGTAAACAGAATGGTTTCTGTACCGGTTGGTACACCTGTATGCTGCACTTTTGAATTTTCTGCCTTAAAGTACTCCCCTTCAGCAGAAACTCTGAACTTTAAAAACTGAATTATCTCAACAGGTTCTCAGAAGATGTCACTGTGTGAATTTCGAACTGCTTTTGTTTACTGATTTGGTGGGGGGAGGTCTGTACCGGTTGGTACACCTCTACGCCACACTTTTGAATTTTCCGCCTTAAAGTACTCCCCTACAGCAGAAACTCTGAACTTTAAAAACTGAATTATCTCAGCAGGTTCTCGGAAGATGTCACTGTGTGAATTTCGAACTGCTTTTGTTTACTAATTATCAAGAAGTGTGGACATTCTCTCATAGATGTCTCTACTGTAAAACTGGGATCATGCACCCTGGTGCGAAGTGAATGAACTTTCTTGAAGAAATCTTGTATTCAGAAGTTTTTGTCTTTACTAAATGTTGTTCTTTCATTTGTGGGTTGGCTATATTAATCTTTCTTTCCGCCAGTTTTGAACTTAGCCATTCAGTAATTTCTGCAATTAATTTCCAACCAATCCTAGGTTTCTTCTTCTATTTTGATGTGTAACTTTTAGCCAGCCAATAAAGTTGAGTGGGTGTGTCTTAATTATTCATGAAAGGTCTCGAATCTTCCCTGAGTGTTTAAAAACTGCTGATTTTCACGGCTCGTCGCCACTTCAATAACATCTACCTTAGTGTATGGAAGTATAGCAGGGGGCGGGTTGCACCTCTTCCTTCGGGCAGCAGCTCTTCAACAAAGGTAATGGCCGTTTAACATCTTTATTTCTTGCTAGCTCAGCAGTTTAACCCTTGGGGAAGGTCCGAAACCTTTTCAATGTAACCTACCTGTCTAAAAATGTAACTTAGTGCCGGCTTATGTAAAATTTTCTTATTACTTTAACTGTAAATTGGGGATAGAGAGTGCTTTACCCTCTCGAGCTCCCCTTCATTTTTGATTTGAGGTGACTACGTTTTCATAACCGATTTTCTACTCTTAATGTATTAAAATTTTCTTATATGAGTCACCTCCCTAGTGTGGGAATAGCCCCTGTTTAATCTGCCTAGTGCCCCTTAGGTTTTAACAAGTGTTCATGTAGGAGTGCAAGTACATGCCTCCATTCTGCTTTGCATTTTGGGCCATTTACTTATCGTATTCCTTTTCAACGAAGGCCCAGTATGTTGGGTACAAGATACCCCTGTTTCATTGTAGATATGCCTTGAGGGCAGTTGATAGTAATGTTGATTGTTGCCTTTGATAGGCTCAGAAAATTGAGAGCGGGTTAGCTCTTTTATTTGTGGTAAAAGTGCCTCAGAGAGGCTTGAGATGTGAAGGTGGGAGCAAGTGCTCCATGTTATTAGGGGTTTTCTGCCCTTTGGTAAATATGTGTTTGGGAGCTGAGAGTTCAGGAAATGTAAAGTGAAGTCTTGGAGCCTAGGTTCTGTTATACCACCAAATTTTGTCGTTCCTAGACTTAAATTTTGTTACTGGTTCCTTTTTACTTGTTGTTATTGTTTAAAGTTGGAAATTCTATATCAAATCTGTTAAGTTTGGCTGTTTTGAAAATATAACTTTTAAAGAAATTTTAATTAATTTCTCGGTTTTGTAGTTAGACCCATTCCAGCCCGCACCTTCTTTCACCTCTGCTGTTCCACGGGTAACCCCGTAACAGTTTCAAAATAGGAATGATCAATAAAATTAAGAACAGGTTATCCACGAATCTGATACCAGAAAAAAAAAATTGAGTATGCTACATTCACTTATAATAATCCAGCTTTACACCAGATTACTAACGTGTTCAAAAAACATAATTTTAATATAGCTTTTAGAACTACTAATACTAACCAATCCATATTCTTTAATCATAAAAATGTTAATTATGACAAAAATCGTTATTTGGGAGTGTACAGACTCAAATGTACATAGTGCCATTTTTCATATGTTGGACAGACTGGAAGAAGCTTTATGACAAGATACATGGAACATGTTAACGCGGAAAAACATAGAAAATACTCAGCGATGAGTTTGCATATGAGGGAGACTGGTCACCGATTTGAATCCATTGAGAAAGACCTAGCGATAATTAGAAACATAGAAAAAGGAAGAATGTTGAACGAACTAGAAAGTTTATATATCTATCTAGACCAGACGTATAATAAGGAACAGGATCTTATTGACATCACGGACAGTAAAAGCATGTTACATGAAGTAACGCCTAAATTATTAAAGACAGTTCAAATAAATTTAGGATACCCAATGTATTTAATTCATCATACTCTAATACTCCACCCATACCTACAGAAATTGGGCCTACTTCCAGCAAAACTGATAACTCCGCCCCTTTGTCAGCCTCGTCACAGTTAACTCCACCCATCTTCTCCTCCCTTCCACACTCCCCCATTCCTTCCCCTCCAAGTTCACTACCGCCTCTTCAGCACAGTTACAATACGAGATTCAGAGCCAACAGAAGGGCGACTACCAACACAATGGTAGATAACAAGTAATAACGTTCAATAAACATGTAAGTCCTCATCTGTTCTAAACAACATAAACAGAATACACTCCTTGCGTTCACAATCTAAATTTTTCCTTTCCTTCTCTTACTGAGAACATTTTCCAGAATCTACTGACATTTCCCGACTTAGGTATCTGACAATAATATTTCCTACCGGTGCTAAGGGCCACTTCTACAATAATTCTACTGATGCTTCAGTTTCATCTTTATATGAATGTTTTCGTACCTTCATGCTTACGAATTCAACAGCGGCCTTGAACATATTGTATATATGACATTCGTTTTTGTGCTTGTGTTCACGCCGTCGTGTTGTTGGCGTTATGTCATTACCACCTTGGTATTCCTCTAACAATTTTATTTGGACCATTTTAATTAGATTTTTAATGAAAGAAGTTTTAGTCTCTGACAAGATAGTTTTTAATATAATCATTGACAGTGTTCCATTAACATGTTTTTATAATGTATCATTTTTCACATTATATGCACCGAATTTTAGTAACTAGCTAAACATTACGTGTACTCTTGAAGATTGTTTTAGGCTGAAGATGCCCTAAATTGAGGGCGAAACATGTCCCAAATAACTGTTAGTCGTTTATGTAACCACTATACGTGGAAATAAAGTATTGAATAGGTGGATTATAGAATGCCTTTATTATTTTTGAACTGTAAATTTTCAATACGGACCAAAAATGAGGTTTATAACATGTAATAACATTGAGTATCCGTCAAGGTTAGCTGCCAATGACTGCATGTCTGTACGCATCCAGCTTTCACTGATTCCAATAATATGTACATTGTTCACTTCAAAAATCTCCTGTACCTCTTCGAGATGAGCTAATAATGACTGGCCATTTAGGTGGTAACAATATAACGAGCGCGGGTGGCTACTGAGCTGCTCTTGCAACACAAGTCCTGTTGAAGGTGGTAGGAACGAATGAGAGGGGGAGGGTGAGGGCTGTGGATAGGAATGCAGGTCAATGGTATTACCATTGTACTGGTCAAGAAACATATGAAACTATGCAGTAGGAGAACAAATGAAGCAAAATGTAAAATGAACTTACCCGAGCAACCTGGAAGATCCACTGACTTTCACAAGCACACACTTACACACACACAGATATAAACTAACACACACAATTACCTTATCTAAATTAATAATAATCATAATAATAATAATAATAATAATAATAATAATAATAATAATACCGAGCTCGATAGCTGCAGTCGCTTAAGTGCGGCCAGTATCCAGTATTCGGGAGATAGTAGGTTCAAACCCCACTGTCGGCAGCCCTGAAAATGGTTTTCCGTGGTTTCCCATTTTCACACCAGGCACACCAGGCTGTACCTTAATTAAGGCCATGGCTGCTTCCTTCCCACTCCTAGCCCTTTCCTGTCCCATCATTGCCGTAAGACCTATCTGTGTTGGTGCGACGTAAAACAACTAACAAAAACAAAAACAAAACACAGCAGCAGCATTTAGTGGGCACATTACAGAATCCACCTAACCGCCTCATATGTAAGTTCAATTCACTAGGTGAACTAATGTGGAGATTTTTCCCATCTTCTAAATGAATGATAATGCGGCTGTCCTGCATTGAAACCCACCGCATACCCCAGAAGTCCCGGGCTTTACGCAATACTTCTTTCCGTGTGGACGTTAGAGATTCGGTGATTAATAATTTGGAATCTTTAAGAGCTCGCTTAGAGATTCGGTGATTAATAATTTGGTATCTTTAAGAGCTCGCTTGGCATGCCAGATGCAGTCTCTTTCATGGTACCTGAGGAATTTAATGTTGATCGGCCTATTTCCTGCGGACACCACCTCAGCTGCTGTCCTCATCTATAGTATCACATCGATTTATACTGTCTATCGACAATTTGATGTTCGGATTGTTTTTTAACGCATTAGCGCCACAGCGTAGATGTCCTCATCGGGGGTCTCACATACACCGTGAAGGAGTAGCTAGTTCCTTCTACTATATTGTTCTGCCTCGTCAATCAGAATGTCCTGCTGGTCGAGACGTTCCTGTAGATGGCTTACTTCCTTCTTCATTTCACTTAATTCCTCCAAAATTATTTCCCAAAAGTCCTGGAACTGTGAAGCGAGGCGGGTTAGTGTGTCGCCGGGGTTGGCAGCACTGGTCGCGCCAGCAGCCATGGCTTCCTCCAAACGTTCTTGACATTCTGCCGTTTGCTTCTCGAACTTCGAAAGACATTCATTTACGGCCTTCAGCGTCATAGTACTTAACGGCTATTGAAGTTTGCACTTAAATAAAGTACTAGCTCACCTACGATTATTAAAATAATTATGATCTGGCTGGTATGGCAGGTGAATTGCAGAGCACGTTTACTCGCATTGTACACCGCGCGTCATCTTGATAGAGTTTGCATAATGAGACATCTAGTGACAACTGAAAGCACAATTTGATTTGGCTGCGTTAATTTGATGTAATCCTAGGTCTGAATCTGCCTCGTATTGAGCACATCACCTCTAATAATCAGGAGATCAGAGGGCCTCGGCACTATAGGGTTTAGGAATAACTAATCACCTCGCCACATTCAGTGGGTCAGTTAGTTGGAAGGAAAACAAGTGAAAAAGAGATGGTTCTTTGACATTCTCTTTCTGGCAGTGTGCAGATAATTCATAAATCTGAGTGTGAAGGCTGCAGTAATTAGAAAAATATGCAGTAAATTTTAAAATATCATACGCTAAAGGCTGTACTGTTCCTGGAATGTTTTCAGGGCTGAGCCTGACTCCGTGGCTAACTGGTTAGCATGCTGGCTTTTGATCCAAGGGGTCCCAGGTACGATTCCTGCCCAGGTCGTGGATTTTAACCTTCATTGGTTAATTCCTCTGGCTTGGGGACTGCACTTTGGTGCCATTCACAACATTAGATTTCATCCTAGGTAGGGCACTATCCCTACAGAATACAGGTCGCCCATGGGTGTTGACTTGAAAGAAATGCACCAGGCCTCTCTGGAGCCCACATGTCCACCATCATCACCACCATCATTATTATTATTATTATTATTATTATTATTATTATTATTATTATTATTATTATTATTATTATTATTATTATTAGATCAACAGTGAAATTTAATTAAAATCTTTCAGCAGTGTTAGAATTATGGTTTACCTCTGAGGAAGCTCAGCAAGATGTTTGTGTGGCATTAAGTTATGAATGGACAAACTCCAAGGCACTTGATAAGCAAGCCACGGGTAGATGGAGGCATAAACGGACAGTGAATGCTGATTCCTAGACAAATATTGATTGCGGTTGTGTACTTTGGTTTACCGTAAACAAATAAATAATTCAATTTTAGCTGTCGATCTTGATTTCATGTGCTTGCCAACTGAAGAATGTTTGAATTCAAGAAACATTTCATGCTACTAATATTAATTCAACATGTAAATTCATTGATCTCATTGTATTTTGGAATGATTTGCAAACAGGAAAAAGAAATAGTTGCCCCTTTCTTAGCTATCCCTTCCACACTTCCAACTGCATGGACGAATGAACACTGACTTCTCACAGTACTGTAGTTTGTGCAAAGCTCAAGAACCAGTAAATGCCCATGAATGCATGAAGTTTACCAGCAGTTTGTCCAGCAACATAAACCAAGCATGTCTATGAAGAAACTAAGTATTCTTGCGCCAATCTTCTGCAACATTTATACCAGTGATCATGTGGTCTGGCAAATGACCTGGGATTAGCAGTTCAAGAACAGTCTTTAAGAACATTGAATACAATCTCACTGATACTTTACAAGCCTCCCCTGCGAACCATGTGACCTTGCCATGGTGGGGAGATTTGCGTGTCCCATGAAGCATATAGTCAAGCCACAGGTGCAACCATATCAGATGGGTATCTGTCGAGATACCAGACTAACAAGTGGTTCGTCGAAGGGGGGTAGCAAACTTTCGGAAGTTACAAGGGCAGCAGTCTAGATGATTGACTGATATGGTCTTGTAATAACGGTCAACATGGCTTAGCTGTGTTGATACTGCTCCACAGCTGAAAGTAACGGGAAGCTACAGCTGTAACTAATTCCAGAGAACATGCAGCTCTCTCTGTATGTATGATGTACTGATGATGGCCTCCCGGATAAAATATTCCGGAGGTAAAATTGTCCCCCATTCGGATCTCCGGGTGGTGACTACACGAGGGGGGCAGTCAACAGCAAGATGAATACTGATATTCTATGAGTCGGAGCATGGAATGTTAGAAGTTTGAATCATGTGATAGGTTAGAGAATCTGTAAAGGGAGATGGATAGACTAAAGTTAGATGTAGTTGGTGTGAGTTAAGTACGTTGGCAGGAAGAGCAGGATTTTTGGTCAGGCTACTACAGAATTATCAAGACACAATCAAACAGGGCAAATGCAGGATTTGGTTTAATAATAACAGAATAGGACAGCGGGTAAGCTACTATGAATAGCATAGTGAAAGGATTATTGTTGTCAAGATAGACACCAAACAAATGGCCACCACAATAGTGTAGGTCTATATGCCTGCTAGTTCTGCAGATGATTGAAAGAATATATGAAGAGATAGAAGATTCAGTATGTAAAAGGTGACAAGAATCTAATTGTGATGGGAGACTGGAATGCAGTTGTAGGCCATGGAAGAGAAGGTAATACAGTAGGAGAATTTGGATTGGAACAAAGGAATGAAAGAGGAAGTTGGCTGTTTGAATTCTGCACAGATCATAAGTTAGTCCTTGCTAATACTTCATTCAAACATCACAAGCGACAGCTGTAGAGGTGGGTGAGACTTGGAGACACTGGAAGGTATCAAATAGACTCATGATTAGTCAGAGATACAAAAACCAGGTGTTGATTTGCAATACTTTCCCAGGAGCAGACGTGGACTCCGACCACAACTTGGTGGTCATGAAATGCCATCTGAGGTTGAAGAAATTTAAGAAAGGAAGGAATGCAAGGAGATGGATCTAGACATGTTGAAAGAAAAGCGTGTGAGGGATTGTTTCAAGAAACATGTTGTGCAAGGACTAAATGAAAAGGCTGAATGAAGCACACTAGAGGAAGAATAGGCAGTCGTGAAGAATGACATCAGTAGGGCTGCTGAAAAAAATTTTAGGAGGAAAGGAAAGAACAACTAAGAATCAGTAGATAACTCGGGAGATACCAAATCTGATTGACGAACAACAAAAATACAAGAATGCAAGAAACAAGGAGGGCAGAAAAAAATACAGGCAATTAAAGAATGAAGTAGATAGAAAGTGCTGGACAGCTAAGGAAGGATGGCTGAAGGAGAAGTGCAAGGATATTGAAGGTTTTATGGTCGTAGGAAAGGTAGATGCTGCATACAGGGAAATCAAGGAAAACTTTGGAGAAAGGAAAACTAGGTGTATGAATATTAAGAGCTCAGATGGAAAACCACTTTTAGGGAAAGATGACAAGGCAGAAAGATGGCAGAAACATATCGAACAGCTGTATCAAGGTAAAGAAATAGATGATATTGTTCTGGAACAAGAAGAGGCTGTTGATGCTGATAAAATGGGAGACTCGCTCTTGAGGTCAGAATTCAACAGAGCTTTGAGAGAACAAGACACCTGGAATTGATGACATTTCCTCTGAATTACTGACTGCCATAGGAGAAACCAACATGGCGAGGTTATTCCATTTAGTGTGTAAGATGTATGATACAGGAGAAGTGTCGTCCGATTTTTGGCAGAATCTTGTTATACCTATTTCCAAGAAAGCCAGTGCTGATAAGTGTGAAAATTACCTTGCCATTAGTTCAGCATCTCACACCTGCAATATTTTAACACACATTTTTTTCAGAAGGATGGTAAGATTAGTTGAAATTGAGTTGAGACAAGATCAGATTGGCTTCAAAAGAAGTGTAGGAACACTTGAAGCAATCCTGACTTCACATCTGGTCGTAGAGGATCGAATTAAGAAATACAAACGTAAGCACATGGCATTCGTATATCTAGAAAGGGCATTTGATAATGTTGATTGGACCAAGCTATTTGAGATTCTGAAGGTGATCGGGATCAGATACTGAGAACGAAGAATTATCTACAATCTGTATAAAAATCATTCTGCAGTGATAAGAATTGAGGGCTTTGAAAAAGGAGCTGCAATCCAGAAAGGAGTGAAGCAAGACTGCAGTTTGTGTCCCCCCGTCCCCCCCCCCCCCCCTCCTTTTCATTGTTTATATAGAACATGCGGTAAAGGAAATCAAAGGTAAATTTGGAAAAGGACTATATGAGCAGTGCCGTGGGTCTGCGTTGCCTGTGAATAGTACCCACTATGTGAGGAACACCACGGGATAGTACGGGTCCCCGTGATTAGTACCACAATGTGAGGAACACCGTGAGTTGACTGTAGTTGTGATTAGTACCGCTACAGGGGAAATACCATAGTTCTATTTTACTAGCAGTAAATAACATTATGAGGGGCCGTTGACTTGGATTTTGGACCCCTTTGGACAACAAGCATTATCGATTCCGGAAGCAGCCCCCTTGGTCATTATATACCATTGTTTTAAGTTAGTTTCTGGGAAGGTGGGGCATTGTGGGTTGGATCCACTGGTTGTTTTAAATTCATGATCATTGTTCATCGTCATCTTTTTTGAATTCTAGTCAGTGGATTGATTTTTGGAATTATTGTTAACTTTGAATATTGTTAGTTGGATTCACTGATTATTTTACATTCATATTCATCCATTCATGTGCATAGTACATCACCTGTGATTAGTACCACAATGTGAGGAACACCGTGAATCTACATTACTTGTGATTAGTACCACTACAGGGGAAATCATAATGCATCATCAAGTTTTGAATTCTGGTCAAAGGATGAATTTTGGAATTTGAAATTGTCATTACATTTAGTCTCATTTCATACCATTAGGGGCCGTTGACCTAGATGTTAGGCCCCTTTAACCAACAAGCATCATCATCAATATATATCATTGCAGCGAGGCTCAAAACTTTGATCTCGGGGTTCAGGAGCAGGAGCCACCTAGGCACACTACACGAAGCCTTACATGTATTATGATGTCATTGTCTCCTTTTCTAGCTAGACGTTACTTTGACTACCTTTGATGAGATGTAATCTATTCAACATTTGTTGTGACAATAGATCTTTGTATTATACACACTGGTTTATGGCTGCAGTAATGAGATACGATATTGGTCCACTTACAGAGAATACCAGCCCCTTGATCTGCACCAACATGCAGACAGTGCTGTACGTCCATGCACGTGCAAGTGTCTACTGTGTGGGATTTCGACAATTCATGTGTGCCACTACTTATTTCAAGTGCTGTACATTATCCTATAGTTTGCATGTCAGACCTTATATGCCAAACTTCATATTACTTTTATGATTTTGAGCTTTAGAAATGTGATTTCTTTTCTAGTTTCATTTGTTTGAAAGTTAGTGTAATTCCATTCTATAAAAAAATTACATCTTAAAGCCATAATGTGTTCTCTTCTTCTTTCTATATATTATTTGGTAATTTCCTCTTTATGTTTCAGGACTCTCTAAAATGACATCATTCTACATGTACAATGCAACTTTTCCTGAGCTTAACTTGCCTGTGTTTGCTTCAGAGTTAAAAACATTAATTATTACTGGTGGCAACATTACAAAAATTTATGGAATCAACCATTTTGCCAACATCGAGTGCCTCAATCTCTCAAGAAACTCTCTTTCAAGGATTGATACAGATATGAAGTCCTTACATAATCTGCGTGTTTTGGACCTTTCTCATAATAATTTAACAATTCTACCAGAGCTTGCTACAGAGAATCTAACTCTTGATATTTCAGGTATGTTGTAAATAGTTTTATTATTTATAGGCATACTTATCTTCAGAGATATGTTTCAGAAAATTCAAGATTTACTTCCAGCCAAATCCTCTCAAACCCCAACTCAGCTTGTGAAAATTGGCAGGATTGTGATGGACATAATGTAAAGTGACTGGAAATCCTGGAAGTGGAAGTGGTGCACCCAGTCCATGAAGCTGTTGTCACAAATTAACTCTTTTTTGCATTGTTTATAGCTTATTTATAAAATAAAACTAGATTTGTATGGTAGGAAAGAAATAGACAACTTTCGATCCTGGCTCAGTCCGGTGGTATTCGAAGGTGCTCAAATATGTCAGCCTCATGTCGGTAGATTTACTGTCACATAAAAGAACTCCTGCGGAACAAAATTCTGACACCTCGGCATCTCTGAAAACAGTCAAAAATTAGTTAGTGGGATGTAAAAACAATAACATCATTATTATTATTATTATTATTATTATTATTATTATTATTATTATTATTATTATTATTATTATTATTATTATTAAATAGACAAGGTTATTAGTATCTTCAACACGTATGCACCAGTTTACATAGTTAATTTACATGTTATACTTACTGTTCGTGTAAGTGGGTATTTCATTTCAGGAAATCATGAAATTCAACACACGTCTGTGTGAAATTTAATTTTGTCATCAAATAGCCTTGAGTAGGTGGTGAGATTTTATTCTTTTCAGGGATCCAAATTTATTAATTAGTGAAAGTTCTATTTCTACAGGAGCACTAGCACTTGTGAGACACAGAATATACTCCATAATACGGATCATACTTACATTTCAGATACTCAAATAACTCAGTCCCTAGTTTGTCAATGGGTACCTTTGAATCATTTCACACACTAACTTTCTCGTCATGTCACATAATTTAATATAAAACTACATTCATTGAAGAGAGCCATCGTAACCCAGGACTTTTTTTGAAGTGGGAAATTTAAACTGTGTTTTTATGAAAACAGGACAATTAAGCTCTTTTCTTGGACAGCGGGACATTTGTACAAAAAGAGGGTCTGACCCAATTGTAGAAAGCAGGACATCTGGTCACTCTAACATTGGATATGTAAAAGTTCATTGATTCATTATAAACATGAAAAATTGTAAGAATGTCAAATTTATATGTACCGGTATGATTTAAAGTGACCGAAATCAATATTTTTGCTTCTAATTATGGTGGAACTTCGGCGCTCAGCTTGTCTTCAATCCCAGGGAGGATAATATTCACACACATACAAAAGAATCTACAATAAAATATTGAGTTTTTCATTTGTGACTTTGACATCTAAGGTACACAAACTGAGCAGAAGAATCAGCATAAAACTTTGAATACCTTGTCCAGTGCTTGTCTTACTGCATTACACACTTGACCAATAAACTTGTGTAGTTCTGTTAGGTTAGCATAGTGACCAGTAGTGTTTAGGGCAAATTGTAGTATATGATATAATACATATTTGTTCTGAAAGCAGAGAATTGCAACATTCTTTAGCTTATTCTAGGGTTTTAAGTGCACCCTTTTGTTGGCATAGTGTAGGTAAACTTCTGTGTATTAATTAGCCAAGAAGTCCTATGATGATGGGCTTGTACTTTGGAACTTTAGAAATTTCCTTTGTGTTATGAGGTTTGTTTGGGAATACTTCATATTATAAATCTAAAGCCAGTTGTGTTTTTGTCTTTGTCCTTTTCTGTCCTTTCTGTTGCTCCCTTTTACCATAGTGACCTGTTGTTGTGGTTATTGTGGTGAATCTTCCCCTATCCTTGTTTCTTCTAGTTTTCTATATTTTCTTTTCTTTGTTGTAAGTTTTGTTTTGGGAAAATTTTGAAGGAAGGAAAGTAAAACATTTTGAGCATGGCAATTAAAAAGATTATCTGGCAGTTTGAGGCTTACTCTGGAGGGGGGAGAGAGTTTCTGTCAGAGAGTAGTGCTGCTGAAACTCATGCGATAAGGGCTTCAGCTACCGGTTTGCAGACCTTCTGAAGTGGTGACTACGGAGTTGGCTACGTACCTGTGAGCTTATGTTTGGGAGATGTTGGGTTTGATCCCCACTGTTGGCAGTCCTTCTGAAGTGATGCCTGCTGAGCGAGTTGACTACGTGGTTTGATTAGTGTAACTGTTGGCTTGTGTAGTGGACACCAAGAAAGAGAAATTTTGTTATGAACTCTTGTAAAATTTCAACTGTGAATTTCAGTATTGATAGGTAACGTTAAGCGTAGTTCTTTTTTTCCTTTCTTCTCTTGTGATGTATAATGTTTGGCAGTTGTGATGAGTAAATACTTAAGAAAGACAGTGTAGTTATTTAAACCTAGCAACTACAACTGGTGACTCTGACATAATCCAAATGCAGGAAGGAGACACGATCAGAAAGCAGGTAGAAAACGAGTTGAATGAAACAAGGTTAGAGGCTAATGAACTGTGTATTAAAATTCCACTATTTTGGAGTGAGGAACTGGAAGAGATGGTTCTACCAAGTAGAAACACAGTTTACAATTAATCACATCTTGACAGAGGGAACCAAGTTCAATTACCTAGCATTCCAGTTGGAGCCAACATTGTTAAATGTAGTGAAAAAATAAATATTCGTTAGTTAAAGAATGCATGCTAGTTATATTAAAGGAAAGTGAAAGTAAACATATTAGGCGGTTAGTGACAGACATAGAATTAGGCGCCTTGAAACCGAGTCAGTTACTACGCAAAATGCAAGCACTAGCAGGAGAACATATTTCAGATAAAGTTCTGAAGACTTTTTGGCTTGAGATACTACCAGATTCTATTCTATTAAAAGCATTTTGTTTGTTAGCGAGGAAGCTTTATATTTTTTTTACGATCTGCTTTACTATGCACCAACACAGATATGTCTTATAACGACGATGGGATAGGAAAGGGCTAGGAGTGGGAAGGAAGCAGCCATGGCCTTAATTAAGGTACAGCCCCAGCATTTGCCTTGTGGGAAAATGGGAATCCACGGAAAACCATCTTCAGGGCAGCCACCAGTGGAGTTCGAATTAATCTCCCAATTGCAAGCTGACAGCTATGCGACCCAAACCATGCAGCCACTTGCTTGGTAACATACATACATCATCATTATAGACTGTTATGCCTTTCAGCATTCAGTCTCCAAGCCTCTGAATTTTAATAAATGTTGCCACAATGCTCTTTTTGTAACATGCTGTGGCCTCATTTAATTCTAAACCTCTTACCTGTAAATTGTTAGAAGCTGAGTCTAACCATCGGCATCTTGGTCTTCCTCTACCTCTCTTACCCTCCATAACAGAGTCCATTATTCTCTCAGGTGACCTATCTTCCTCCATTCACCTCACATGACCCACCACCGAAGCCCGTTTATGTGTACAGCTTTATCCATCAAGTTCATTCCTAACTTACCCATTATCTCCTCATTCCGAGTACCCTCTTGCTATTGTTCCCACCTGTTTGTACCAGCAATCATTCTCGCTACTTTCATGTCTCTTACTTCTAACTTATGAATAAGATGTCCTAAGTCCACCCAGCTTTCGCTCTCGTAAAGCAAATTTGGTCTGAAAACAGACCGATGTAAAGATAATTTGGTCCGGGAGCTGACTTCATTCTTACAGAATACTGTTGATCGCAATCCGAGCTCACTGCATTAGCTTTTCTGCACCTTGATTCAATCTCACTTACTACATTACCTTCCTGGGAGAACACACATCCTAAATACTTGAAATTATCTAACTGTTCCAGCTTTAGATCACCAATCTGACATTCACTTCTGTTGAATTTCTTACCTACTGTCATCAATTTAGTCTTCAAAAGGCTAATTTTCATACCATATTCATTGTACTGCAGGCTTTCAGTACAATCTGCCATTAAGACCAAGTCGTCAGCATAGGCCAGTCCGCTTCCTACATTTCCACATAACATAATCCCTCCTTGCCATTTTATACCTTTAAGCAGATGATCCATGTAAACTACAAACAACAAAGGTGAAAGCCTTGTCTTACTCCTGTAAGTACCATGAACCAAGAACTCATTCTACCATCAATTCTCACTGCAACCGAGTTGTCAACATAAATGCCTTTAATTGATTTTAATAACCTATCTTTGATCCCATAGTCCCCCCAGTATGGTGAACATATTTTCCCCCAGTACCCTGTCATATGCTTTCTCTAGATCTATGAAAAACACAACTGTGTATTCCTCTCGTAGCATTTTACATTTACCTGGCGCATACTGAAAATCTGACCCTGACAGCCCCTCTGTGGTCTGAAACCACACTGGCTTTCAACCAACTTCCTCTCTATCACTGATCGCACCCTCCTTTCCAAGATGCCAGTGATTACTTTGCCTGGTATACTAATCAATGAGATACCTTGATAGTTGTTGCAATCCTTCCTGTTCCCTTGCTTATAGATAGGTGCAATTACTGCTTTTGTCCAATCTGAAGGTACCTTACCAACACTCCATGCTAATTTTATTATTCTACTAGCAAGATACCCGTGCTTCGCTACGGTATTTTAATGAGATTTATAATTGAATGGTTAACGTTTTACATATTATAATCCGCCGAAATTCGTGATGTGACTCGTTTTCTGAGAGAATCCGCCAAAATTCGTGATCTGATTAGTTTTCTGAGAGATTACGGCAAAGTTCCACCCATTTTTCAATCTTTCTTTCCAGCAATCAATTTCGTTCATTCCGGGCTAATTCCAGGTATTCCACTCGGTCAGTTGGGTCCCTAAATCTTTGCCATCTTTTCCTATAACCATTTTTAATATGGTTCAAATCCTTGAGGAGATCCGGCGTGGTGTCGTCTTGGGTGCCTTGACGGTACTGAACCCGCGGCCGGACTGCATTCGTAGTGTCTACCCGGCCAGTACCCGTTTCTAGCGCGGTCCGTACATTTGGACGACGGTCCAGAACATTATTATTATTATTATTATTATTATTATTATTATTCATGTTCTGGACCCCACAGCAAGATGCAAGACCGCTACTTGGCGGTAAATTACATCTGCTGCCATTGTCATTGCTGAAAATGTGACCAGCACCTTCATCGCGCGTAGGCAAGTGCGCGAGATTTCTGGCGACACGAATGATATACTTCCGTGCATTATTGACCTTATTATAAAGGTGAACAGTTGCACGGTCAATATCATTCCTATCGTTTATTTCAAATGTGTTCAAATTTTTATTTATATGCCAGGAGAATCCACTGTAATCTAACTTTATGTTCTCCAAAGGAAAAGATGGCTCTTGAAAACGAACCCAGGAATCAGTTTATGATCAGAATAAATACATTATGAACAGTAAAATCAATTGGTCTTAACGCATTTTTCACCCCACTGCCGTTAAGTTGATTTAACGCCCCCCCCCTCTAACCCGCCCCAAAGGGGCGCGTTTTTTTTTGTTTAAAGGAGATTCCAAATAGCAATGTTCACGTCTGTTACTTTCAATTTTGAGATATAAGTATCCCCATAAACACAATTACCTTTTTTTCCACTTCCTTTCACACTACCCCCCTTAAGTGAAGTTTCCAGCAAAAATACTTGTTTCTTTAATAGTAAAGGATATTCTAAATACCAATTATCACGACTCTAACATCTTCAGTTTTTGAGATATTTGTCTTCATGAAAGGAGTTTAACTCCTTTTCACTCCCGCCCCTCAAGATGATTCTCCCACCCCCCCACCTCCGCCACCGAAAAGCGTTTTTCTTTGTTTTTAAAGGAGATCCAAATTTCAATTTTAACGTCTGTAACAACTTTAGTTTTTATTAGATGTAAGTATTCTCATACAATTAAGTCAATTCATTTTTCAATTCATTCACCCCCCCCCCCTTCATTGGATTTTCCGAGAATACGTGTTTCTTTACTTCTTAAGCAGATTCCAAATATCAAATTTCACGTCTTTAACATCTTCATTTTTGTGATATCAGTAGTTTAATTAAAAGAAATCAACACCATTTTCAGTCACTTTCAACCCCCCCCCCCCAGCCCTTCATCCACCCAAGTGTTATTTCCGAAAACTAAAGATACATGTTTCTTTATTTTTAATAGAGATAAAATTCCATTTTTCACTTCTGTAACATGTTAAGTTTTTTTAGATATACTGTAGAAATTTACATTTTAAAATTTCACCCCTTTTTATTTCCCCTTAAGTGGAGTTTCCAAAAACAAATCACCTACGTTTCTTTACACTTACAGGAGATTGCACCTACCCACATTTTACGTCTGTAACATTTTACGTTTCTCAGATATTCTGTAGTAACAGTCTTTCAAAAAATTCACCCCAATTGTTACTCCTGTTGAACCGCCATTAATTGGATTTTCCAAAAACAAAAACATACGTGTTTCTTTATATTTAAGGGAGATCCCATACACAAATTTTCAGTTCTGTAATATCTTCAGTTTCTAAGATATATGTATCCTCATTAAAGGTATTCAACCCATTATTCACTCTTTTACACCCCTCCTGTTGGAATTTACAGAATACAAACAAATACGTGTTCCCTTATTTTTAAAGGAGATTCTAAATACCAATTTTTACATCTGTAACTTATAAAGTTTTAAGATGTAGACACACATTTTAAAAATTCACCCCATTTTCACCCCCCATTATTTGGATTTTCCAAAAATGAAAAAACACCTGTTTCTTTATTTTTAAAGTAGATCTCAAATTTTCAGGTCTGTAATATCTTCAGGTTCTGAAATATAAGTAGCCTCATTAAAGGCATTCAATCTCTTTTTCACCCTTTTCCACCCTTCCTATTGGGATTTTCCGAAAACAAAAAATACGCGTTTTTTTATATTTAAAGGAGATTCTAAATACTAATTTTTACATCTATAATCTTTAAAAGTTTTGAAATATAGATACACTCATTTTAAAAATTCGCCCCCTTTCCACCTCCCCCAATTAAATGGACTTTCCAAAAATAAAAAAATACGTGTTTCTTTATTTTTAAAGGAGATCCCAAACACCAATTTTCAGGTCCGTAATATCTTCAGGTTCTGAAATATAAGTAGCCACATTAAAGGCATTCAACCACTTTTTCACCCTTTTCCACCCTTCCTATTGGGATTTTCCGAAAACAAAAAAATTCGTGTTTCTTTATTTTAAAAGAGATTCTAAATACCAATTTTTACATCTATAAACTTTAAAAGTTTTGAGATATAGATACACTCATTTTAAAAATTAACCCTCTTTCACCCCCATTAATTGGATTTTCCAAAAACTAAAAATACGCCTTTCTTTATTTTAAAGGGAATCCTAAACACCAATTTTCAGGTCTGTAATATCTTCAGTTTCTGACATATAAGTATGCACTTTAAAGGCATTCAACCCGTTTTTCACCCCTTTTCACCCCTCCTATTGGGATTTTCCAAAAACAAAAAATACGTGTTTTTTATTTTTAATGAAGATTCTAAATACCAATGTTTACATCAGTAAACTTTAAAAGTTTTGAGATATAGATGCACTCATTTTAAAAATTCACCCCCCTTTTCACCCTCCAATTAATTGGATTTTCTAAAAACAAAAAAATGCGTGTTTCTCTATTTTTAAAAGCGGTCAAAGTACCAATTTTCAGGTCTGTAATATCTTCAGTTTCTGAGATATAAGTACCGGCATCCTGATAAAAGGCATTCAACCCCTTTTACGCCCTTTTTCACCCCTTCTATTGTTTCTGAAAACAAAAAATACGTGTTTCCTTATTTTTAAAGAAGATTCTAAATACCAATTTTCACATCTATAAACGTTTAAAGTTTTGAGATATAGATACACTCATTTTAAAATTTCACCCCCCTTTTCACCCCCTTACCGAGGGAATATCCAAAAATCCTCTCTTAGCGAGCACTTACATCATAATATGAATATGTCCCCAAAATTTCATTTCTTTATGTCCAGTAGTTTTGGCTCGGCAATGATGAATCAGTCAGTCAGTCAGTCAGTCAGTCAGGACAAGCTATTTTATATATATAGATTAGAATAGGGCAGGAATTTCCTGAGACAAATAAATACATGATAAAACGAGCAGTTAGTAAAAGAGTATGAGACATTTTGTCACCAAATCCTAAACCTGGAAGGAGCTTATACCCAGATATTGTGATTAGGAAGAATTGTTTTGTGCAACAATATTGGCAGGATTATGCCTGGCTGGAAAGACAGTAACAAGTGGTGCAAAAGGGCACGTAAGGAAGTGGTCAGCTTAAGATAATATTTCCTAAATGTTCAGGTATGGAAGCTAACAAACAGATGGGGAGCAGCAACTTATCATGTACGAGTAAGCATGTGTGGGTCAAGTACATATGAAGGGAAGACATGTGTTCAGAATTTTTGGCTGCAGCGTTTGTCAGGAAAGATCGTAGTGCTGTTGTGAGGTAAAGGGAGAGGGGTTATCTAATGTTGTTGTGTGTGTTTTGATTCTAAAACTTTCATATTTTTGTAACGCTCACTGGTCCAAGTACGGTACCAAACTTTTAGATGTATTCTGCATCAAAATATTATGCATTCTTCAAGATCACTCATATTTCACTGAAACTACTGTTTATTGTCATAATATCTGCTTACAGCATTACTGTCTAACTGATAAACGGTGTATACTTTTATACCAGGTTTATACAGAGTTATATGCAATTTGTTACTAATAAACCGTCTATAAGCCTCCTATGGGTATATATCTGTTATATGATATAGATGTTGATTCCCATAGGGAACCTGAAATATTTGTTCTGAATGTGTAAATTTATTATACCAATATAGTTGGTCCGTTATTGACATTATAAATTTTTTTGTTAACTCATTCCTGGTTGCCAGCATTTTGCTCCAGTGTGCTATGTTTGGTTCATCAGTTGGTAAATAGCACACCTACCAAGATTATAAATTTTTTTGTTAACTCATTCCTGGTTGCCAGCATTTTGCTCCAGTGTGCTATGTTTGGTTCATCAGTTGGTAAATAGCACACCTACCAAGACGCATGCTTAGTGCATACCGTGGAGGTCACTGCATAGGCTACTTGGAGCCACAGGCAGTGCCAATGCACTATGTTACAGGAACATAGTGCAGGTTGTTTCTTCTTGCTATCTTTGTTAGTCTGCTTTTTAGCTCAGTTTGAAGTGAACACTGTTTCGATTACTGGAAATCACACCTGGTTTACAGATTGAGCAGTGTGTGAATTTGTCATTCCTCATAAAAGTGGCAGGGGGGTTTCATCCCACACAGTACTTACAGAAGGTCCGACTTGTTGGCTGAATGGTCAGTGTACTGGCCTTCGGTTCAAAGGGTCCTGGGTTCGATTCCCGGCCGAGTCGGGGATTTTCACCTTCATTGGTTAATTCCATTGGCTTGGGGGCTGGGTGTTTGTGCTGTCCCCAACATCCCTGCAACTCACACACCACACATAACACTATCCTCCACCACAATAACACGCATTTACCTAGACATGGCAGATGCCGTCCACCCTCATCGGAGGGTCTGCCTTACAAGGGCTGCACTCGCCTAGAAATAGCCACACGAAATTATATTATTATACTTAACCCTTTCCACTCGAATTATTTGTAAGTCCTGATTTCTCCCTACTCGTATTTATTTCTGTCAGCATTCTTCATTTTTTTAAACCTTGTATTAAGTACTGGTTTTAACAATATATACAGGAAGGAACTACAAAATTAATTAATTTATAGTATTTACAATGTACAAAATAATGTTTTTCACTTTCTTAACGGTATGCCTTGAGTGTGTGGAAGCGTTCAAAGCAAATGCCTGGATGGAGCCCTGGTTGCTTCTCACAGGTTTTACAGAAGTGGACTGTCTCTCTCCTCCCTCCAACAACTTTCCTGTCACTGCAAACCTTGCAGTCTTTAGTTTTTCCTTCAGGATGGGGGTACAGCAAGTGTAGCTTGCCATTCAGCCTCACTTCTTCATCCGTTGAGGAAGGTCTTCCCCTTTTCCTGCTCTGTGTATTCCGCACATTTCCTACAAGTTGTCTTACCAAGTTTTTCCTGAACTTCAGATGGGTGATTCCATTGTTACCTTCTTTGAAAAGTAGGAAGGCATTCACTATTGTGATCTCCAGAAGCCAGAAGAACATTTTTCTCCACCACTTCACTGATTTACGTGTGAATGGGTATGAGCTAGCATAGTGGTCAGAAAGATCAACGCCCTCCATGTATTGATTATAAGCACATACGACTGTATGTTTCTCTACAATTTCCTCGGCACCTTGACGTCTTATTCTTTGCACAGGCTGAGTGGAATCGTCATAGAAAGTAGACAGCATAGCAATAATTCGCTTGTCCTTCCAAACCAAGCAAGAAGTGTTATCTGTTCGGAGTGCAATAATGTCATGTTGTTTCATTCTCTTTGTTGCGGCTTTTCTCACTTGTAATGGCAGACCTCTCCTATTTACCATTACAGTGCCTGTAATATGGACCTTTAGTTTCAGTAGCGCAGCAGCAAGGTCGTAACTGGTATAGAACCGGTCCGTAAAGACATGAAACCCAGTTTCGTTGGTGGCTTGCAAAACTTTTGTAACCAAATGAATAACTATCCTGCAAGTGAAGGGTAAATCTTGCCTAACAAGTGATTGTGTGGTTATTGAACCATAATACGTATCCGGTGCTCGAGTCTGACAGTACATAAATACGGAGCCCCCACTTTGTTGGTTTCTGCTTATTGTAACACTTGAACACGACACGACCCTTGAAGCCTACAGTGCTTTCATCAACACTCAGATTCTTTCCTGGAATGAAGTGTTCCCTGAATTTCGTGTCCAGGTACGACACTATATTTCTGACCTTCGAACCTCTAGATTGTGGGCCTGCCCTATCAACATCAGGGGAAGAAAGATGGAGATTCCAGAATATCTGTAGAAATCTGTCTCGAGAGAACACATCTTTGTAGAACACCTGCTTATCCAACCAGTCTTCACTAAAATAATCCTGCATTTCTGCCTTACTGTTCATCCCCATGTTGATAATTACACCAATAAATGCCTTCAGCTCTTCTAAAGTCACAGCTTTCCAAGAAAACCAGATAGATCTCTTCTGAAGTGGCGTATTTTGCTGTATTTTCATTTCGGCAAATTTGTTTGTCTCATGGACAATAGAGGTTAGCAACTGATCAGTAAAAAATAGCTGCCAGTACTCTAGTTCTATTTTAGGTCTATTGCCACACGTTATGAATCCACTCACTAACCTGAAAGGAAATTTGGGTAATCCTGCATCACCAGTTCTCCACGATCTCCAAGGTATATTTGAAGTCAGCACTGTATGACTGGGACCGGGACGAGTCATAATACTACCGCCTCCTCTATGATTTCTTGCGACACTGATATCGATATCATCACTTGAATCACTAATGGATATATCACTTTCATCGCCAGATTCAAAATTTTCGTCACTTTCATGGTCACTATCAACAAAATCAGCCGAAATAGACTCAAGAATCTCAGCTTCGGTCAGACTGTGCGCCGCCATGTTGCTTCACGCGACGGCTTTCCATTGTGAAGGAAACAGCAATTTTGCCGAGCAAAGAGAAACTAAAACACTCGTATTTTGTTTCTTTCGGTTTCCGGAAGGGACCAGTACTTACGAAACGAAGTACAAAAGTCCTGGCTTGCCAGGTAACCTAGCAATGAGCGGCGAAACATTGTGTCGACTCAGGGTCGACACACGAGCTATAACGCTAAGTGACGGCTGTCGACCTCAGGTCGACACACGAGCGGAAAGGGTTAAAGAAGGAGGTGTATGGGGATTGTTCTATGCCACACACACTAGTTTTTGGTTGCACAAATGATTTAGTGAGGATCTGGTCCGGGTGGGGGTGGGGGTGGGGGTGGGGGTGGGTGTGGCAGCATCCAGGTTGTCCAGTGATGGTGATATCTGTGATATCTGAACCATCTCTTTTCAGTTATGACTCAGTTAATTTAATTAAGTTGTTTATTTTTCAGGTAATTTATTTATTCAAAATTAGTGTTGCAGACTGAATAAACTTACGTTATTAAAAACATCAAAAACTGCTTAAAACATTAGGAAAATTAGTGAAATTGTTGGTGCAGATTGACGACTTGAGATCAAGATGAAAGATGTGATAAACATTGATAAAGAGACTGTAAGAGAAATTTTGTGTGACAAAATGGACAAGAGAAAAGTGCGTTCGAATCTGGTCCCTCCATTAGGACAATGCACCAGCTCACAATGCCTTTTCAATGAAGATATTGTTGGCTGATAAACACATTCCAGTTCCAGAGCATTCCCCATACTCCCCAGACTTTCTTCTCTTTCACAAAGTGAGAATTGTGTTGAAGGGAATTCATGTTCAGTCTGTGGAAAAGTTAAAAGCATAAAACAGCGAAAGTGCTGCATGCTTGATTCTTAATGATTTTCAGCATTGTTATTAATAGTGGAAGATCTGTATGCAGTGGTGTATGGACAGAGAATGGGAGTTCTTTGAAGGCCAATAAGTGAAATTTTAAAATTTTTGCAGTGAATCATATTTAGGATATCAGTCCTATTTATTATTAATCACACCTTGAAAGGTCAGTGAAAATTTGTAACTTCAACATAGCTTTCCTTAAATACTATGAGTTGGTCTACTTTGTATATCTGGTACATGAAATATCTCTAAATAATATTCCTGCATAATTTAATTTCCAAGACATTATTATAGAGTAAGTGCTTGAGGACACTTCACACATTGTGTCTTATACATTATATCTTTGTTGTCATCGTCATTTTTTTGTTTGTTTGTTCCAAATAACCAATTTTCTTTCAATTCTTCTTTTAGGCAACGTCAGAATGCAGTGTCACGGCATCCAAGATTTGATGATATATATGAAAAACTACACTCTGAACTTTGAGAATAAAGACACTTCTCTTTGTTTAATTGGTCTTTTCTACTGGTTCAATTCTACAGAAAATGTGACTCTGCGTCAGCTTGAGGACCTTGTGAAGGTATTTTGAATATTGTTTTCATTCTTGTAAGTAAATAATCTCTACACACATATATTCAACAATTCCCATAAAATGGACACTGACCACAAACATTACTGGTACCGGGCGAGTTGGCCGTGCGCGTAGAGGCGCGTGGCTGTGAGCTTGCATCCGGGAGATAGTAGGTTCGAATCCCACTATCGGCAGCCCTGAAGATGGTTTTCCGTGGTTTCCCATTTTCACACCAAGCAAATGCTGGGGTTGTACCTTAATTAAGGCCACGGCCGCTTCCTTCCAACTCCTAGGCCTTTCCTATCCCATCGTCGCCATAAGACCTATCTGTGTCGGTGCGACGTAAAGCCCCTAGCTAAAAAAAAAAAGAAAAACACCACATTACTGGAAGCTATTTACTTACACTTACGAAAATGGAAATTGCAACACCATGAAGGCATTGGTCGTTTGTGTTGATTTTCAAGATATGGAACGATGCCATGTAGGTATGTAAACGACCAAAGTTTCAGACCCATTGGATTGTTGCTACAGGTCTCCCCACGTGATTGGTCGCGGAGGAATCAACTCCAGTGTAGCGTAGTTTACTTGCAGTCTGTGCAGTGAAGTGTTCCCTATCAAACATGCCTCGACGACAGAGAAGAGCACGCTATCAATAACTATTGCCGTTTGAGAGGGCTCGGATAATTGGGCTGTGTGAGGCTGGATTATCGCTAAAGACTGTCGCTGCACGTGTTGGCCGACAGGCATCTATGGTACAATGTGTATGGCAGCAGTGGTCAAATGAAGGTACCCACACTCGTAGACCTGGCACAGGCCCAGCGCGACAGACAACTGTGAGAGAAGATCGCCGCATCATTTGGATGGCCCGGATGGAACCCCATGCAACAGCAGCGTAAATTCAAGCAGCTGTGGCACCCCATGTTATACAACAAACAGTTGGTAATCGCCTGCGTGCAGCTGGCTTACGAGCCCGTGTCCCTGCAGAAAGTGTTCCATTGACCCCACAACAGCGACGTGTAAGGCTGGCCTGGTGTCGAGAAAGATCGACGTGGGTCCACGAATGGCATAGGGTCGTCTTTAGTGATGAATCGCGCTTCTGTCATGCCTGCAGTGATCGCCGGAATCGTGTGCACCGACGTACCGGGGAGAGGGGCCGCGTAGATCTTATTGTCGAGAGGCACCCAGGGCCAACACCAAGCATTATGGTCTGGGTAGCTATTGGCTTTAATATGAAATCACAATTAGTGCTTGTTGAGGGAACTATGACTGCTCGACAGTACGTTGATAGGGTACTCAATCCAGTGGTTGTCCCTATGATGGCGAACATTGCTAATGGGATGTTTCAGCAGGACAATGCCTGGGTTCACACTGCACGCATCTCCAGAGAAGCTCTCCACGACATCACAACCTTAGAATGGTCCGCCAGATCCCCGGACCTCAGTCCTATTGAGCATGTGTGGGACATGATAGGTCGACAACTGGTCAACTGTCCTCAGCCACCCACAACTCTGGAACAACTGAGACGTCCAGTGCAGCAAGCATGGGCCACAATTCCTCAGGAAGCGATCCAGGGCCTTATTGATTCCATGCCTCGACAAATTCGTCAGTGTATTGCAGCTCATGGTGGGCACATCCTGTATTGATTGTTGTCCAAACTTGAGGTCAGAGGGACCTGAAAGTGTAATCATCGAATAACAACCGAACACTCGTCCTGCACGTTCAACTGCACCAATGTAGCACCACTCTTTCTGGGTGTTGCAATTTCCATTTTCTTCAGTGTATAAGGCAAAATGGAAGATAAATATAATACTTTTTTTTACAAATTCAGAAACAGATTAACTGTATGCAGTTTATGCTTAACTATCCTTATATAAAAAACACTGATAAGCAAAAAGAAAATGCAACACGGCAAGATATTTGAGAAACTGAGATATACACTGAATGGCCAAAAGTCATGGGAAGGGGTGTCCCATTTGAAAATGTGCCGTGTATGACCCCTGAGCGTTGCGGCCAGCTGCGGCGTAGCTGAGCAATCTGTCACAGACACCAGTTTCATGAAGATGGCAACACGTCGCGAGTTAACGAACTTTGAACAATGGCGCATTGCACACGAATTTGGGTTTCCGAGGTCAACAGTGTCGAGGGTAGCTCTTCAATATCGCAGAGAGGATGTTACCACCCGCTTAAACTGCCGCATGGGAAGACTACAGGTGTTTAACGAACAGACATCATGCAACCTCCGCAGAACCATACTGGGCGCTCAATTGGCTACTGTGAGTCAGATCACAGCCCAGTTGAATGTTTGGAGTCAGGAACCCATTTCTACCAGGACTGTAATGAGGCAACTCCTCCGCATAGGCTTCACCAGCCGACAACCAACTCGTGTCCCTTTGCTGACACCTCGACTTAGAGCTCAACGAGGTGCATGGACCTGCAAACATCAGCAGTGGACCATGGAACAGTGAGGGCATGTTGTATGGTCCGATGAATACCAGTTCCAGTTATATTGAGCTGATGGGCGTGTGAGGGTGTGGCATATGCCTCATGAAGCTATAGATCCCGCGTGTCAACCAGGTTGTGTCCAGGTGGGAAGTGGCTCAGTTCTGGTCTGGGCGGTGTTCTCACGGTTGCAATTAGGTCCCATTGTCCGGCTGCAGGGAGTGCTGACAAGTGCACATTATGTAGACATTCTTTAAGACCATCTGCGCCCCTTTCTGGCCCGAGAGTACCCTGATGGAGATGCGATATTTCAACAGGGCAGTGCGCCATGTTTCCACTCTGTGGTGGCACACAGGTGGTTGGAGGAGGACTCCAGTGAAGTTACGAACATGGATTGGCCCTCCAGATCCCCCGATCTTAATCCAGTCGAGCATTTATGGGATGCTGTCGAAGCTGGTGTACGCTCCATGAACCCTGCACCAACTACGCAAGACCAATTGTGGGTAACGCTACAAGATGCGCGAGTCTGGGTCCCTCCAGAATGATTCCAACACCTTGTAGAGCCGATGCCTCACCGTATTGCTGCCGTTTTGAGGGCTTGTGGAGGAGCAACTTGTTATTAACATCACATTCATTGTATTCCGATGAATTTGGCCACTCAGTGTATTATAAGTTTTAAAATTTCTCATGCTTTTTTAAAATAACTGTTTGGCTCTTCAGTCTGTCGAAACTAATTTTGAATAAATAAATTTATAAACTACCTGAAAAAGACAACATATGGCAACATAATTACACCTGAAAAAAGAAACTATTAAACTAAAATAGAATAAAACTGAAAATTAATGCATATATTTAAAATGCAAATCTTTGTTTCCATACCCTAATTGTTACTTCTATGTTTGAGGGAGGGAATTCTCTGACCTTCTGTTCAGTGTTAAACAGCACTTATGTGAGTGAAGATGCTGTTGCGCTCAGAGAATGCTGCTAGGGCAGTAGTGTTCACTGAGTAGTGACACTGTTCTCTATCAACAATTTCATGTACCATGGATAGGTTATTATCATAAAATCACACATACATATACCATTAGCCTGGTCAATACGTAAAATTATAGGTTAAATGTTTATTACCACATTACATCCCGTATGTGTTTCGAGAGCATCAATTCTCTCTTCTTCAGAGGATATACAACTTGCTCAAAAATCTTAGACCTATTATCTATAACATTATAATATAAACCGTCATATGGTTACAAATCTACTTATAACCTGTTAAGCAACTCATTCTCACAACTCCTAATTAGACTACAATCTGTGTTAATAATCAAACAATATACTTTCTTCTACTTACAATCCAGCATTGTCAAAATAACAACTTCTACTCATTGTGCTAAAGTAAGTGTCTAATTCACCCAAATTTATTAAATTTATTTGAACTCTTCTACCAAATGTAGCTTCCTCCTATGCTGTCAACTATCCTTGAGCCAACACCAACTAGATGTGTCTATCTTCTCACCATTGAACTATAACAAAATAAAAAGTCTCTCTTAAATCCCATCATTGATATTCCAAACTTTAAAAAGAAAAGAAAGGACTTACATGTCAGTCAGCTGTACATATGTCCGACTCGTTGGCTGAATGGTCAGTGTACTGGCCTTCGGTTCAGAGGGTCCCGGGTTCGATTCCCGGCCAGGTCGGGGATTTTTAACCTTCATTGGTTAATTCCAATGGCCCGGGGGCTGGGTGTTTGTGCTGTTTCCAACATCCCTGCAATTCACACACCACACATTACACTGTCCTCCACCACATTAACACGCAGTTACTTACACATGGCAGATGCCGCCCACCCTCATTGGAGGGTCTGCCTTACAAGGGCTGCACTCGGCTAGAAATAGCCACACGAAATTATATATTTAGCTGTACATATGTAAACACAATTGACCTTGCTTTCTGTTATTGTCACAGGGAAACATGCAAGCCAGTTGAACAACCTTCAAGCCGGGTCATTACCCTTATCTCATTCCTCTAACGGCAAGTTTGGTTCAGAATGACAGGATGTGTTAGGACTTAGCCCACACAGACAGTCCACGTGTGACAGCTGCCAGTGATGATCGTTGGTTTGGAGGAACCAAGGGCTGAGTGCTCTGGAACTGAATTTGTTCATGGGGTCACAGGACGTCAAGTGTCCAATCAAACTGCCAGTAGAGGTTTGGAGGATGGGAGTTTGCATTCCTGATGATCCTGGCGAGTAAAGTATATGCAGTGTAAGGAAATATACTAACATTGAGTCAGTAACAGGGGTACATAGAAGTTGGTTTTTCAGATAGGATGGAATATAAATAAGGATCAGATGATACAGGTATGGCTAGAATCAGAAAGTCAAATAATGCTCTTTACAACATTTATTTCAAACTAACAAAATTCGCTTCCGTCCTGAAGTAAATGAGGGAAGGCGACCTGAATTGCAGAAATATACAATAACAGTTGAGTTTCCCGAAGAGTATACTAAAACAATGATAATAGGAATACCATTTAGCTCCTATAAATATCTTATAGAGTTTAAGAATCTGTCACCAGTGACTTCTGGTTTACATGTGCCGTTAGGGCTTCTTATTCTAAATATACAAGCCATTACAAATGACCATAGAGTAATTTAAGGAGTTTATAGCCAACATCAAATGCCAGATTAGTACAATAGCATAAGGAATATACCGCTATCTGTAATCTAGAATCTATAGATAATTTCATGATAGGACTCCAATCCAATCAAAATCATCATCATCATCATCATCATCATCATCATAATCATTATCACCATTTCTTTGCTCCAGCAAGCGGTTGAGTACAAGCTTCCTCCTGTTTGTCCTGTCCATCCACAGATGTTGTTCATATATGTGATGCCAGTTTACATCTCTAATTTCAAGATCCTTGAAAATCTGCTTCTCCCAAATATTATGAGGTCGTCTTCATGGTCTCCTTCCACAAACGCTGCGGTCAAAGTATGTTCGAGGAGTCCTATAGGGATCCATTCTTTTCATGTGACCATATCATTGCAATCTCTTCATTTCAAGGCTCTCCAGTAAGTTTCTTTCCAATCCAGGCTGTTGTTGGATATCCACATTGCTCTGAAACACTTATGTTTATACAGGCTAATTTATGGACATGCACATGCATAAATCAATGCAACATTTTCCATTTCTTTTTTTAAATGAATAATAATTATCACAAATTATTCAGGAGAAAAACCCAAATCTATGCACACTTAAGTGACTTTCAGGAATGCCAACAGCACTTTAATTGTATAATTGACATATCAAAAATAGTGAGCATGGACTTTGTATAAAATTACATTTACATTGATAAACTGCAAGCATGATTAACATTACTTCATTTCCCATAAGTTGTATAAAAGGGGGAAAGCAGTAATCAGTTCCTCTGACGTTTACAAAACTGTTATTTTTTCAAGACGAACAAAAGGGAAAAAGAAAGAGAAAGGTGAAGGGAGGAGGAGAGAATCATGAAGGTTTAAACCATGAATTTTGAGAGTTGAAAGTGAAACAGTGTGGATAAAGTTCCAAGGACAGGGTTAGCATCAGAAAAGTAAAAAAAGTAATAATAAGTCTCAAGATGTTGGAGCTTGTTTGAAGACAGTTGAATAGGTTATATACATCATTATATTTGTCCATCCCCATAGTATTGCATTATGTAGATGATTCACATAGGCTGCATGGAAGAAAATTCCAAGATAAATCATTAGCTAACTGTAGATGGTTACCATAATACATTCTCGCTCCCACAATTTGTCAAGCCCATAGTAAAATGAGATGAAATGAGGATAGTTCAGAATGGTGGAGGCCAGCATAGTCGAGAAAGGGAACCAAAACTGAAAAAAATAAAAAAATAAATGACTTTCTCAATGTCTCAACTAATTTTAAGTCCATCTCCACAGTGTAACGGTTAGCACTACTAACTGCCGTCCTCAGAGGCCTGGGTTCAATTCCTGGTACTGCCAAACATATAAGAATTGCAGGATGGCTGGTATATAGTTAAAATGTAAAATGGTACATGCAATCCACCTCCATTGGGTGTGCCTTTAAAGAGCTGTGCTAGCTCGGGACAAGGACATGACTTTACTTTACCTCATTTTAAGAAGATAGACTGGCATCTTGGACAAGGGAAACCAGCTTGTCTGAAATTTAAGCTGCGCTTGAATACCTAGCAGGACAGCAACTGCCCGATATCACGATAAGCTCCAGTTCATGTAGAGAGAGAGAGAGGAAATACAAGAATGTTTGAAATGGGAGGATAGCTGATGCAAGCCATATATCAGAGAATGATTTGATTTGATTTGTTTATTTATCATCAACAGAGTTATTAATTCTCCAAATACAGATGATATAACACATTCAAATAATAACAAAATTAACAGCACTTACTACTACTACTAATTATAACTAAGCGATATATAATATATACATATTTACAAAACGCATAAGAAAGAAAAGAAACCATGAAAACAGAAAAGTGTTTAACATTTGAAATGAGCGAAGGAAGGAACTGGCAGGAAGTTGACAGAACAAACAGTCGAAAAGAAGCAATGTTATGGGGAGGAGAGTGCGTTTGTAAATGTGTCCAGAGCATAGTTCAAAATGAAGATGGGTTAACAGAGATGAGTAAGGTAAGATCGGCCTATGTATCATATTAGACTACATAAACAGACACATTACAGATATAAACCTCATCGAACATGTCGGGGATTGATTGAAAACTGTTTCTAGATGTCTAGGTTGATCATGTACTCTATACTACTTGCACGTAATTGCCTGTGAAGAATTGGACAACATGGACTATGGCTGGCTGGATGATCTCGTGGATGGGATGCTACGACAGATTACAGCCTGTATCCGAGTGAGAGGACTTGCTACCTCATGTTAATGTTTATTGTGTATGATGCTCAAACTCCCCATGTGAAACAAATGTTTTCTTCTACAAAAATATTTTTTTGTGGCTTGGTGAGCTGAAATTATTGCAGGTATATGTACCATCATGAATCAGGGCCATTTTTTGTTTGTTTTCTGTACACGGGTGATGCAAAACTTTTCTTGATGTATGTATATATTTACCGGATATTGTGCTAGGAGTTGAATCATGGCCAAGAAGAGATATTATGAATGCGGAAATATTCTCCTGGAACCGGAGTGTTTATTGTAGGGACAGGATAGATTTGTAAACAGGGGGTGGGGTGAAAGAAGAATTTGTAAGCTATGATGCTGAGACAGAATTATTTCATAAGATAATCAGCTGTTTGGGAAGTGACTCCGGAAGGTCATGGTCGTGTTAACTGGAATGGTAGTGCGACTGATGGAAAGCATGACAAGCAAATGGTAAATAAGATAATCTGGGGAGGACAGTTGAATCAGAAAGTGATGGAACCAACTAGAGAGAGGAATGTTCTCGCCATGGTGCTGATAAAAAAAGAGATTAACTCTGTAGAAAAACTGAAGTATTAGTTTGGATTAGTGATCACCATTCTCAGACTTTTAGGTGCTTAAAATCTAATGTTTAGGTACCCAAAATAGGTTCTGTCCAAATGTAAAATAAGTTTCAAAGAGAGGAATAGGTTTTAAAGAATACCTTTATAAATCATCTCAATTTATTACTATACTATAATACCTTTTGCAATATACATTTGTATAATGCAGCAGAATCAAACATAAAACACGTGCACACTTTTTTTTCTTTTCTGTTCATGATGTTATACACACTAGCTGATTTACATTCTAAATTCACAGAAAAATCACACATCCACACCACTATTCACAACCATAATTATTGAATTGATCATTTGGAAAAAAAAGGCATATGTCTACAAAATTAAATTTTAGAGGAGAGACAAAAATTGAATAAATGGTGAATGAGTGAAATTATTGAAGCTGCATTTTCGCAATGCATATAACGTGTAAAGGGCTTTCATTCCCATAATATGTACATACCTACCGACTTTCCTGATTTAGGCAGGAGACTCCCGATTTTCGACAGTTTTTCCCGTTTTCCGATTATTCTATTATTTCTCCTGATTTTAGCTTATTTTTTGGTGAACTTTAAACATTTGTTTTCAAATCCTGCCATTTTAGCTTTTTTTTCGCCAGTGGCCGGAAGTCTCTCGCTCATTGGCTGCTTTAAAACGAAATATCGACGTTTATCAATGCAAGAAATGTGCGCGAATGTGTGATGATTATTGAAACCTGTATATCACGACGCGTACGGTATATTGATTGTTAATCTCTAGTTCTCATGTGCTATGTTCGTGTTCGTTCACGTCAGTCTAGTCGATTCTAGAGACTAGTTGCTAGATATGGATACTTGTTTAGTAATTATTGACACAATTTCAATGATAATGACTAGTGACTTTTCTAGAGATTTTAGGAGCCATTTGGAGACAATTCTGACTAATTTTAATTTACCTCAATATAAATAAAATAAGAGTGCCTGTACATTGCTCATAATTGAACAAGAATGATATTTCTGTACCGGTCACGACCGCAGTAACAAGGATAAATGCACATTTTAATTTTCCGTAATTTCTGTTTGTATGCATTACCGGGTTTTAGTGGATCAGCAGAGGTGAAAGAAGGTACGGGCTGGAATAGGTCTCAACTACAAAATTAAAGTTAATTTAAAACTTTAACAAAGGTTATATTTTCTTTTCAAAATCTACAAATAACAGAGTATAACAGGTACCAAGTAGCAGATCAGCAAATTAACAAATTACAGTACGTTACAAGATTTGGGCTTCGAGCCCCAAGATTAATTTCTGAGCTCTCAGCTCACCACCACAATTGCTAAAGGGCAGAAAACCCCTAAATGCATGGAGCCCTTGCTCCCAACTTTTAACTCAAGCCTCTCAGAGGCTCCATTCACACACAAGAAAGAGCAGATGCGCTCTCAAAGTCTTCAAGCCTATTTAAGAGGCCATAAACTGACTTTACACTAACTGCCCTCAAGGCACACATATAATGGCACAGGGGTACCTCGTACCCAATCTACTGGACCTTCACAAGAAGAAAACAAAATATCAGGTTAAGTTACTGGCCCAAAGTACAGAAGGGATTGGAGGCGTGAACTTGCACTCCTAAATACACTTTTAAAACCTAAGTGGCTGTAGGCCGAAACACAGGGGCTAATCCCAAGCTAAGGAGGTGACCCGTATGAGAAAACTTTAATATTTTAAGGAAGGGAAGAAACAGTTATGAAAATGTAGTCACCTCAATTTCAAAATGAAGGGGAGTTCGAGAGGGTAAGGCACTCTCTATCCCCGCTTTACAGGAAAAGAAATTTATAGATTTTACATGGACAGAAAAGGAATTTACATTTTAAAAAGGTAGGCTACATACTAAAGGTTTCAAACCCTCCCCGAGAGTTAAACTGCTGAGCTAGCAAGAAATAAAGATGTTAACAGGCCATTACCTTGTAGAAGAACTGCTGCTTGAAGAAAGAGGCGCTTCTCGCCCCCTGCTACATATCCACACACACTAAGTTAGATGTTACTGAAGTGGCACCGAGACAAGAAAATCAGCAGTTTTTATACCCTAGTGGAAAATTCGAGACCTTTCAGGAATGAGTAGACGCACCCTTTCGCTTTTATTGGATAGCTTAGAGCAACATATCTATGTCGAAGAAGACATACATGATTGGTTGGAAATAAATTAAAGAAATTTGGGATTGGCTAAATTCAAAACAGGCGGATAGAAAGGATTAATGTTGCCAACCCAAAGATAACAGAACAAAATATAGTAAAAACAAAACTTATGAATACTAAATTTCTTCAGGAAAGTTCATTCCTTCGCACCAGAGTGTGTAATCATAGTTTTTAGTAGAGACATCTGGTAGAGAACGTCCACACTTCTTGATCAAATACAAACAAAAACACATCAAAATTCACACAGAGCTATCTTCGGAGAAACTGTTGAGTTAATACAGTTTGTTAAAGTTCAGGCTTTCTCCTGTAGAGGAGTTTCAACGGGCGCAATGTTTGAACTAGCGGCGTGGAGGTGTACCGCCTGGTACAGTATGTATGTATGTATGTATGTATGTATGTATGTATGTATGTATGTATGTATGTATGTATGTATGTATGTATGTATGCCCATCACAAGAAAACGGCTGAAGAGAATTTAATGAAAATCGGTATATAAAGTCGGCGAATAAGTAGTTACAATCTAGGCCATAAATAATTGTATTCACGCTGAGTGAAATGGTTACAATCTAGGCCAAAAATAATTGTATTCATGCAGAGTGAAATGGTAATTTAGGGGAAGGCCTAAAATTTAATTCTCAAATATTTATGTTATTATTGGCTGTATCGATAAATACTACATAATTAAAGTTATTACAGCTCCTATCATTTATGTCTTATACATTTTTACCGTACCGGCTGTGATAACAGTGATATTCATGAATTTGGTTTTTTGTTGCTAAGTCCATATCAGCACTGATGTACAAGAAAATGGATGAACATAATTTAATGAAAATTGGTATGTGAGTTGGGGAGTAAGGAGCTACAGTCTACGCTGTAAATAATTTTATTCACCCTGTTTGAAATGGCAGTTTAGAGGAAGGTGCCAAATATTTAATTTTTAATTATCTATCTTTTTGACCATATTGAAAAGTGCTACATAACGAAAGTTATAGAGAGTACAATGTCTGGTTATTTATATCTTATTCAGTTTGACCGTACCGACTATAATTATATTGGTGATGATGGTGATTAAATTGTGAAGATGATTATAAGAATGAGAAAAAAGTCATGAAGGAACAATCGCTTAAATAATAACACAAGAGGGAGTCATGAAAGAAGGGAGGACTCACTTTACATTTGATGCCCTAATATCACAGAGTCGGAAGAAAACTAAATGTGAAGGCCTGCAATATAGGAAGCTCATAAAATTGATCAACAATAACATTACACTGACCATTGTTTGTTGTGATGTGCTTTGTGTATTCTGCTGCCATTTATCTCCGATAGATGGGATTACTACTGCGTACCTAGTATAACAGTCTGCCTGAATATTGGCAGGAAGTAGCTGGGGAGTTAGATCTCCTTACCTGCCAACTTTCCCGATTTAGGCGGGAGACTCCCGATTTTCGACAGCTTTTCCCGCCTCCCGATTACTCTATTATTCCTCCCGATTTTAGCATTTTTTGGTGAACTTCAAAAATATGTTTTCAAATCCCACCATTTCAGCTGTCTACGCAAGTGCCGGAAGTCCGTCATTCATTGCTGCTTTAATATGAAATATCGACGTTTATTAATGCGAGAAATGCGCGCTAATGGGCGATGTTTATTGAAACCGGTATATCGTGTCACGTATATCGATTGTCAATCTCTCGTTCTCGCGTGCTATGTTCGTGTTCGTTCACATCGGTTCACATCAGTATAGTCTATTCTAGAGACTATCTCTAGGTTTGGACTCTTTTTTAATAATTTAGTGACAGAATTTCAAAGATAGTTACTAGTGACTTTTCTAGAGATTTTAGGAGCCATTCGGTGACAATTCTGGCGAATTTTAATGTACTACTTGATAAAAATTATATTGCACTTCGCATAATCGTGTGGGTGCGTGATGCATTATATTCTATGCATTTGTTAAGTAATGGCATCTAACTGCATGACTGATTCACACGTGTGGAGCACGAGTTCATATTATTTTCGGAAGACTTACCAAAGATCGATCATTCACTCACATACTTCCTGTGAGGGAATAGAGATACGTAATTTTTGACCTGGTAGCCTCATATAGCAACAGTCGCTTTTTGAGACAATAAGTGTTATAATATACCATTGTACTATTGTATTGCGCAAGAAATGTAGAACAAGCAGTTTTGACCAATTGTATCTCCTGATTCTTCCCTATTTTTCCTGATTTTCATGTCTAAATCTCTTGATTTTTGGTTTTATAAAGTTGGCAGGTATGGATCTCTCTCTTCTTTAGCATGTTATTCCTCTGGTTCGTAAATTTTCTGATACTGCCGGTACGTAACACACTGGATCATCATAGTATTCCAGCTTTTTGATCCCTACTCTGAGGCAGTGATTGGAACGAGCATTGTGCACGGAATAATGACATAGGAGTATTCACAGCTGTCTGCATTCTGGTCATTCTAGCTCGGGAACTTTCAACTGTTAGATCAACATCGTAGTACTTATAATACCAATATAAATGGACATTATAAATTTTCCACCTAACTCCTTCCTGGTTGCCAGCATTTCGCCCCAATGTGCTAAGTTGGGCTCATCAGTTGGCAAATAGCACACCCACCAAGATGCTTGGCTAGTACATACTGTGGAGGCGACTACGTAGGCTACTTGAAGCCACCGGCAGTGCCAGTGCAATATGAGGGACTTTGTCTCATTACCAAAAATTGATGCCTACCTAGCCATCAAGATGGTATAGAAGTTAATTCCCATAGGGAATCTGAAATATTTGTCCCGAATGAGTAAATTTATAATACCAATAAGAGTAAATTTATGATACCAATATATAATACCAAATATCGCCGGACTGAGCTAGGATCGTAACTGCCAACTTGGGCTCAGAAGGCCAGCACTTTAACTGGTGATGACTAGGGCTCGGATGTTTAAGACCCAAAAATAGCCCGAATAAGCAAGCAAATATGACCTCAAAAATGACAAAATATGACCTCAAAAGTGACGAAATATGACATAAAATGACAAAATATGACCCAAGAATGATTAATCTAAATATGGCCATTTTAAAATAAGTTATCAATCGAATTGGCAATTCCTTTGATACATATTTGTTAACTAAATGCTTTATTCTTACTTTCATATTAATTTTCTGAGTCGCCATAAGACCTACCTGTGTCGGTGCGACGTAAAGACATTAGCAAAAAAATCTGAGTATACATGTTTAGCAGTTATTCATAGTATATTTTCCTTGATTCACTTATCAAATATTTGTGAATACATGGCTATAAATTTCTAAGTTCACTAAGATTATCAGATCACACAATATTTTAAAAGTCAAAACATGTTTACACCCTACATTGGTGGTTTGAAATACGAAAAAACTAGAATTCAATCTATTTTTAAATATTTTGGAACATTTAAGTCCAGATTTCATTAATATTACTCGAATGCGTTAACGTTTAAGTTGAGCACCACGAAACGAATTAAGTAGATGTCTTTCAATATATTACGGTAGGGCGGCAGGGCACATAGTGCAAACTCGCATACCTTTTTCTTTCTTCTCCGCGGGTGGAATTGAGTGTATGACAAGATTCATCTTCAAAGCATAAGGCGCGAAAGCCCTCCGGTTATCACTTAACACATTATTGTGAGAAGAGGAGCTCCTTTCTACGACAAAAGACGTTTTTGGTGCATATTTAAATAATGTTAAATCACTGCTATCGAGTATGCACTCGTCTTGAAATGTACTGGTAAAGAACTTAATTTATCTTGCACACAGAGGGAAAAGTGTCATTTCGTTTAAGCACGTTTTAAAGTTTCCGTTTTACACTGTCGCCAACTATTCCATGTGATTAGTGTACTGAAAGTTCAGTACTTTTCACATTTCAATACATGCATGAATTTCTAAGCTAGCAGCTTCTAAACGAGGAATTGCACTCAATATAATTCCAAAGTTCGACTTAATATATGACAGACTTTCTGTCAAAGTGCTGGAAAACAATCCCTGCGCAATCTTGATAGAAGAGGCATAGTATTCCATTTGTATTAACTGCAGACGTGATACCGAGAAACAATTTTGTGAATACTAGTTCGTATTTGGTAAGTTGAAGATAATTTTGCGCAGCTACAGCTGTCGTCAAACCGCCAAAATATGACCGAAAAATGACGTTTCTACGAAAATAGCTCAAAATATGACCTTATGACAAAAATAGCCAAAATATGCATTTATATGACAAATAAAAATCACTTAATTGTGATGATAATCACCTGATTTGCACCAAAATCCAGTCGTGCAAGAAAATAGAATCAAAGAGAAAATATGACTTTTCCTAAACATCCGAGCCCTAGTGATGACAATATTTTTTTCTACTTTGTTCCAAAATCTCGCCAACGTTTTTAGGCCTAAAAGCTTTCTTATTTGCTTCGTACGAGAGAGAATTTTGGTCGTTGAGCAGAATTATGCTGAAATCCTGTCGATTAATTACATTTACACAGAAGATAATGAAATATATGTATCTCCATTCAAAAAGTGTATTGGTATTATAAATTTACTCATTCGAGACAAATATTTCAGATTCCCTATGGGAATTAACGTCTATATCAACCGTAGTACTTTTTGCTAAAAATGAGAAAATGTGCTGTTTTCTATTTTATCGAATATTTTCATATGTCAGCATTACTTTTAATCATGACATTCAGACTGACGTCATTGTAATGACCTGTGTAGACTTCAGTTGAGAAAACTAAATTATAGTCTTTCTGAGAATTCTGTAGTGAAGCATGGGTGCAACAGCTAGTTATTTGATACAAATAGCATTGAGCTTCACATGATTGTGCAGGCGCTTGATGCAATATATTAATCTGTGCATCTATGCATAATGGCATCTAAATGCATGACCGATTCACACGTATGCAACATGTTCATACTATTTTCGGAAGGCTTATTAGAGACCGATCATCTCACTCACATACTTTCTGTGAGGTAATAGAGATGTGTAATTTTTAGCCTTGTAGCCTCGTATAGCAGCAGTCAGGCTTTAGGACAATAACTGTTATAAATATATCATAGTAGTGTATTGTGCAAGACATGTAGAGTAAGCAGTTTTGACCAATTATATCTCCTGATTTTTCCTGATTTTCATATCAAAATCTCCTGATTTTTGGTTTAGTAAAGTTGGTTGGTATGTATGTATGAGGGCTGGAAATAAAGTAGTGGCAATATTGATGGAATGCAATATTTAATGAACTAACAAGTGTAATTGCATTACATTCTTCATTGTACAGTAGTCACCCACAAAGTATATTACTTTTTACGAAATGTCGGGAAGCCATGGGGGGCCGTTTACAAGGCGCTCTCCGTTAATGACATTGACATGCCCTACTACATGGAGTACAGATGCCACGTCAGGAAATTGGCGGGCTCGGAGGGGTTACATCAAGTATGGAAACAGGTTGAAGTCACAAGGACTCATGTTCTCATGTACGGAAGGTGTTCCAAGACCTCCCAATGCCATAATTGCAATAAAAGCCTGACATTGTTTGAAAGATGACAACATGTGTTGTCATGCAACATGATAGGGCGATCGTCTCGCAATAAACGTGGACGTTTGCTCTGCCTAGCCGGACGCAGATGTCGCTCCAGAAATCGGCAATAGTAGTCCCTGTTGACGGTTCGTCCCTCAGGCACAGCATGCATAAGAATAGCATCCTCATAGTCAGAAGCCACAGCCAGCATAAGCTTCCACTGACTGGGTTCCTGTCAAAATTTCTGTGGACGTGGTGAACCTGGGCGACGCTATTAATTCGATTGACGTTTTAATTCAGGTTCATCTCATGCCCACGTCTCAACAATGGCGACAATACGCTGCAAAAATGCGTTTCCTTCTCATTTCGACCTGCATGAAACAACTTGACCCATTGTGTAACCGTCCTATATGGTAATGCATTCTTGCCACAGGATTCTTATAATTCTCAATAACATTCTGATGCATTTCTGCCACAGACAACCTTTATTTTGCTGATCACCTTTTAAAAACATGCTTTAGAGCGGTGAAATTGACACACTTTGCTTCAACACCACACAGCAACACCACTCCCAACTAGATGCCCATCAAATGTACATTACACACCAACAGTGCCACCTGACCACTCCCATATCCTCTTGCACATGCGAGTGTCTGGACGGCCACTACATTATTTACAGCCCTCGTATTTCAGATTCCATCCCTATAGGACAAAAGTGAAATTTTGTTTCCTGAAGAGTACCCTTTTCCAAGTGAATTGAATTTTCTTAGAAATTAAAGACATTTTTTATCCCTCTCTTTTTAATTTTCTTAAAGTTTATGTTATCATTACAATATATCTTTTCAGTCAACATGTAGCACTTAGAAATCAGAGAATTACATAATGATCCCAAACAATGAACATAAATAATTTTTATAAACAAAACCAGTAATATTGTTCATTACATATTATAAGATATTGTATTTTTCACTACATTTTATATTAGCTCTTTGAGAACCAACATTATAACCATTATAATTAATAGATAATAGTCACTGACTGTTTGTACATTAACAATAAAAAACAAGAATTTTAAATGGCTTCTCTGTAAGATGATCAGAATGCTTCTTCTTGCAGTGCTTCCTGCACAGTATTTGGCCAGTTGTTCACAATGTCATGGTAGAAACTGATTTGTTTTTCACCAATATTCTGTATCAATTTTATGTTGTTGACCTTCTTAATATTAATGAGAAGTTTTCTAATATAAGCTTGAAAGTCGAGTAGTGTTGGTATAGCGGGACGACACTCGTTGGCTGAATGGTCAGCGTACTGGCCTTCGGTTCAGAGGGTCCCGGGTTCGATTCCCGGCCGGGTCGGGGATTTTAACCTTCATTGGTTAATTCCAGTGGCTCGGGGACTGGGTGTTTGTGCTGTCCCCAACATCCCTGCAACTCACACACCACACATAACACTATCCTCCACCACAATAACACGCAGTTACCTACACATGGCAGATGCCGCCCACCCTCATCGGAGGGTCTGCCTTACAAGGGCTGCACTCGGCTAGAAATAGCCACACGAAATTATTATTATTATAGCGGGACGACGAAGCGAATATTTCTGGGAGGCTGGAGATCCACTTCGACACTGTTAGAACTCCGGCTGTTGCACAGTCGTATTGAAATTCATTGTACTCAGAAATCTGGAAAGAGATTTTGTCCTTCCTAGCTATGATTCTTCCAGAGGAAGCAGTTGATAACACTGATTTTTTATTATGTATAGGCCACCATCCTTTGTAATCGATAATATCTGAAGTACTCACATGTTCCACAAAATAATTATTAGTATTTGATGATTGGACAGTTATGCTAATTTACAGTTCTGGGTTGTAAATCCTATCTTCCTTACGTAGCTTATGTTATACTACTGCAAAATTTCTACCACAGTCAGTGAAGGAATGTCCTGTAATGGCAAAGTACTGATATGCTTTTGGTTGAAATCGTCCACTTGATGCCAAAGCTAATAGAAAACGTACCAATGTAAGCTCGGTAACAGTTTCTGTGACACATTCATTAATGTCATTTAAAAATGTGCATACTTCGTTTGGCCCTTTATGTGCCTCACTTTCATGACATGAATAAAACCTGGCTTTGTTTCTTTTTAAATTGTGAATGCAGAATACGAATACCCATAGTTGCCTGTAATGGAAAACCTTCTGTATTGGAATATGAGGTAAGGGGAGGTTTTGCATGTAATCTAGTACGATTCCTGTTACATGATCATCCTTCAGGGACTGAGCTTTCATTTCCTTAATTATGTTGTAGTACTTGCTGGCTTGTCGTTTATGTGCTATGTATTCATTTATGGCAATGCGTTTTGCAGTATCACTTGAAATGCACACTGTGCATTTTGTGTTTATATTCCGCGCAAAAAGAGCAGACATCTGTGTGAGGCCTACCGAAAGGTAAGGCATAATTCTTCTTGAAGTATTTTAGGAAGAACTTATGTTTCACCGTGCCTTTTATATTCATAAACTTATTAACATATATGTCAGAAATGGCTCTGACATTCAGGTTAGCTGGCAGGTACTTTTTAGTAGTGTTGTTGGTATAATGCACCAATTTTAAATCAGATGAGCCTATGAACTGGCTAATACTCAAACATGCTTTTCCAGAATTGTCGAGACCAAATAGATATCCCTCTTTTGTGTTTTGGCAACTCATTAGCAACCATTAACAAGCATAAATGTTGAGGTTTCTTAGAACTTACACCAGGTAAACTGATGAAAGCTTGTTTGCATACTGGTAATTGCTGACTGTTCAGGCAAATATGATTTGTGGCACTGTGTACTTCAGGTTTTGAAACAGAAACATCTGGATTTTTGTCTTGAAATTTCCTTATACTCAATAAGACTTTGTACATATGTATGTGTCCTGAGCATCCTTAGTGTCAAAATTATTAACGTAGCTCAAAATAGTAATTTTGCCATGCGGCTAGGGTTGCCCAGCTGTGAGCTTGCATCCGGGAGATAGTGGGTTTAAACCCCACTGTCGGCAGCAATGAAGATGGCTTTCCGTGATTTCCCATTTTCACACCAGGCAAATGCTTGGGCTGTACCTTTACCTTAATTAAAGCCACGGTCACTTCCTTCCCACTCCTAGGCCTTTCCTATCCCATCGTCGCCATAAGACCTATGTGTCGGTGCGACGTAAAGCCAATTGTAAAAAAAAAAAATATTAGTCATTTAAGTTTCTTCTGTCGGTCCAATAAAACACCCTCTGGGACATCTAAAATGCAAAGGAAAATATTTTGTATAACCTAAATATGTGTGTAGATCCTGTAAATTAAATTAATAATGATGATGATAATGATGAACATATCTGCAGCTTGATCCAGTTTTCCTAGCACCAATTGATTTACCAACAAGGTTAATAGGGGCAGTCCTTTAGTCTTAACATTTTAATTAGAAATGGCTTATAATTCGTGCGGTTAACAACTCCTTTCTTTCTTCTATTGCATACTGTAGTACTATCAGAATCTATACTGTCACTACAATCACATGAACTTGCCATGTTTATAGCTGCAACATACAAGCAACGCTTCAGAATCAGCTGGAAGGTGGCAGATATTCCTACTGGCGGGAACTAACACAACACAGTGTCAGTGCTTACAGCAGTCCACTGGAAAAGGACATGCAGTGGGATATGTGACCTTCTCGAAAGGAGTGTTCAAATTGCTAGATCCCGTGCTTGTTACGTAGAAGTCTACGAAGTGTCTTTTTTCGCGTTGTTCAGTGTGTATACATTTCAGTTACAGGAATATGAGAAAACATGCATTTGAAAACTTGAATGTGGACATGTGCCCTTTTCCAGATTACTGATTCAATTAAATTCACAGTAAGTAAGGGCCGCTTCGCAGTAGGCAACTGGAATCAGGTACCAGCTGCCCATGCTTGTGAAACATTGTTTTAAATGGAGCCCTTCACACTGGGCTACTCAGTAGCCAAGCTACAGAAAGAAGCCTGGCGACTGACCTTGAAGTAGCTGGCTACCGTTAGCCAAGGCAGATTGTAACTCAGCTACTCGTCTTCAGTTTCATTCCATTCAGAACATCCTTCAGTGTCGTGCGTTTCTTGTTACACATTCCGTTTCAGAATACTACTGTATAAGCTATACCAAAGAAATTATATTAATTATGAATGATTTATCTAAACAAGTGGATGAAATAATAAACACGGAAGATTTAATTATACCAATTGAGTAGCGTCCAGCCACCTGGAGCTTAAACTGTGACGAGTATAGTAATAAAGTTGAAAAGAGAAATGCATGGTCTGAAGTAATGACACAGTTCATCAGAAACGTTTTAGAAAGAGCATCCCAGTAAAGAAATGAGCTCTGTAATTAAAGTTTTACAAGTACAGGTGACCTCACATTTTATTAAATGTTCCATATTGTTCTGGGGTATCTGTGGAACGCAGAGAGGTGAAAGAAGGTGAAGGTGGGTCTAACTATGATATCAAAATTTGAATTAAAACTTTAAATAAAGGTTATATTTCTTTCAAAACACAAACTTAACAAATTTTCACTAGGTGAAATAACAATGAAATCACAGGTACAAATAGCAATCTTGAAACAAGACTTGGAAAATCCAAGATTAGTGAATTTTTACAGATTTGGGGCTTCAAGCCCTTAGTTTACAAATTCTGAGATACTGGATCCAGTTTACCAAACTTGCGAAATCTCAAAGATTAGACAAGGACGGAAATATGCCAATTTAAGAGCACTTGCTTCAAAGGTTACAATATTTAGCCTTCCAGAGACACCCCTCACTATAACAAAAAACTTAGAAAATAGCTTACATGCTCTCAACTTCTTACAGCCTACTCAAGGCAACATTACACAAACTTTTAACTTCTGACCTCTTTAGGACCGTCTTACACCTTTACCATATTTACCCAAACTACTGGGCCTTTGTGTAAACAAGAACCGGGTAAATAACTGGCCCGAACCCAAACTGAATGGAGGCGTACACAGGCGCTCCTAGATAATGAAGTATCAAAAACCTAACAGGGCTCACAGCCCGATGATACAGGGGCCAATCCCAATCTACTGAGGTGACTCGAATGAAAATGCATTTAATAAATTTAATACATTACAGGAAAGAAAACAGTTATGAAATCGTAGTCACTTCAAACCAAGATGAAGGGGAGCTCGAGAGGGTAACTCACTCTCTATCCCCGATTTACAGTTAAAGACTTAATGAAATTTTACATGAAAAGGAAGAAGTTTGCATTAAAACGGTTACATAGTTAGAAATTTGGACCTTCTCCTCGGATAAATTTGCGGAGATAGCAAGAAAGATAGAATTTACGTGTCCATTATCTGGCTGTTGTTCTGCCTGCCGAAGAATGAGGCGCCCTGCCTCCTGCCTTAACACACCCACTTAGAAAGACTACGATCATTGAGACAAGGTAGCCAGAAAAGCCTCAGCTTATATACCCGGAGGGAAGGTTCGAGAGGATTCTGGACTAGTCCGGACACACCCTCTCAATTTTATTGGCAGACACAAAAGTTACACCCAAAGAACCAAAAAGAAGCCTGTGATAGGCTGAAAAATAATTACAGAAAATTCCAATTGGCTAACTTCAAAACTGGCGGAATGAGAAATAAGTATTACATGTGATAAATATCATTCTTGATCCGTATTGATGATACTTGAATGGAATAATATCAATAAGTTAATTTATTGAATTTACCACCTAATCAATACAAAATTAACTTATTGATATTATTCCATTATGAGAAATAAGTGTCGCAAACCTTGAAATATATAATAAAAAAAACAAATGTAAGTTAGTTTACTAAAGAAAACCCATGAACACAAAATTTCTTTCAATAACAACTTTGTATACCTTGCACCAGAGTGCATGACCATAGTTTTTTTGGTAGTGACATCTGTGGAAAAATGTCCAAACTTCTTGATGTACAGCAAAACAAAACCAACAGAAATCCAATCAGTTTAGGAAACTTCACAATAACACAATTACTTAAAATGTCAGTAGTGACATCTTCTGATTAAAGTTCCAACTTTATGTAGTAGCATTTGCACATTAGGGTCGATAGATAAGTTCATTAAGGTGCTTCTTTTGAATGTGCAGTGTTGAGGTTTACCTCCTGGCACAAATATAATTGAGATTTTGTCGTCCGACTTGTTTGGCTATATGGTCCGTACAGCGTCCTTTGCTACAGAGGGTCCTGGGTTTGGTTTCCAGTCGAGCCAGAGTGGGGAAGGAAGGAACCATGGCCTAAATTATGGTACAGCTCCAGCATTTGCCTATGTGGTAATGGGAAACCATGGAAAACCACCTTCAGGGTTGCCAACCGTGAGGGTCGAACCCACTATCACCCGAATGCAAGATGATAGCTACGTGGCCCAAACTCTGTGGCCATTTGCTCGGTCGGGGACTTTAATTACGTATGGTTAATGCAACTGCATCGGGGACTGAGTACTTTTGTTTGTCTATGCCCACAACACACCACACTACCAACCATCACAGATACGCGCTATAGTGAATACATCGCTCTGTAAAATTGGGTCAGATCCACATTCGGTGCCGACCTCAGTTATTGGGAAAAGGCTACGTGGGCAGAATAAGGAGAGGATAACAGAAATTTTGACAATATAAGGGCAGGCAGGTCATTTTTTATTATAAATTAAGCTGTGGAGAACAATATTTAAGGCATCTTGTTACGTTTAAAAAACAATAAAGCTTCAGGTAGTGACAACACTCCTGTTGAGTTTATTAAATACGGTGGAGAAAGATTACATAAATACATATATAAGATGATTCTAAGGATATGGCACAATGAAGTAATTCCAAAAGAATGACAGGAATCACTTATTGTCCCAATTCATAAAGAGGGGATAAGGAAGAACTTCAAAATTATCGTGGCATATCTCTTGTAAACACAGCCTACAAAATTCTGTCTTTTATTGTTTTACAGCGTTTAAAACCATGTGCTGAAAATGTTATTGGGGACTATCAGAATGGTTTTCGCAGTAACAGATCTACTAGAGACAACATATTTGCAATTAAGACTATTAATGATAACGTGTGGGAACACAACAAGTTGGTTCATTATCTCTTTATAGATTTCTTCATGGCATATGATTCATTCCATAGAGAAGGGCTGTGGAACATTATGATGGAGTTTGGTTTTCCCATAAAATTAATTAACATGTACAAACTGTGTATGGATGGTAATGCTAGCTGTGTTTTGCTCAAGGGCAGAAAATCAAGTTCATTCCAGAATAAAACTGGTCTGAGACAAGGCGATGCACTAACTTTTCTTCTATTCAACATTGTACTGGAAAAGATTATCAGGAAATTAGCTCTTGTACCTGCTGGCATCATATTGGGAGACAACATAAAGTCCTTGCATATGCGGATGTTATTGTGATATTGTTCTTATTGGCCTCAATGAATTAGAAATTAGGCAGTAATTTGTGGAGGAAATGGCAGCAAAAATTGGCTTATGGGTAAATGATAAAAAGACACATTGCATGGTTGTACAAAGACCAAATCATGAGGAGATTGACAGATTGCCTTTGAAGATTGGGAAATATATATTTGAAAGAGTAGAGGAGTTTAAATTCCTTGGTGTATTAATCAGTGTGCAAAACTGAAGGCAACAGGATCACCATGCTACAGTTAAGAATGCAAATAAGGCATTTTACTCTATGAACCCTATATTAGGCTCCAAGTTTTTAGCAAGGAATGCAAAAATGATTATCTGCAAGACAATAATTCGACCATTACTTCTGTATGGTTCCAAGACATGGAGTATAACCAAGAAAGAGCAGCAGCAATTGCAAGTCTTTGAGAATAAAGTTTATAGAAAAATATTTGGCCCATGGTTTGATCCTATCTCTCAAAGCTGGCAGAAAAGATCTAATTATGAGGTTTACACCATCTCTCAACAACACACTATAATGGATGTGATAGAATCCAACAGACTGTGCTGGGCTGGACATGTACTGAGGATGCAGGATAACAGAGCACCAGTAAATCTAAGATCAACAAGGTAAGCCGGACCCTCCAAATTGATAACTGGGAAGAGGAGGCTCAAGATCGAAAAGGATGGAAGAGGATTGTGAGATTGGCAGGGTAACTTCACGTCCCTCAGAAGCCTACGGAGTGAGTGAGTGAGTGAGTGAGTGAGTGAGTGAGTGAGTGAGTGAGTGAGTGAGTGAGTGAGTGAGTGAGTATCTTGTTGCGAGCGTTTTTGATTTTACTTTAAAAATGAGGGTTGAAGGGAATCAACCAATAATTTTCAAAATGCGGCTATGTGTATGAACAACTCTGCTGTACCATCCTCTCAGTAGTCTACAGAGAAAAATGTTATTGTCACGGATAGATGTCTTAGAATATTAGGGGAAAAATCTGAAACTTTGCAGTTTGGGGGTTGCCTAGTATGGATAAATGTAATAAACTCTAATAATTGAGTGAAATTTAAGAAATATCGTACTATCGTCACATAAATCATCGAATAGTTTATAGAAAATCCTTTTTCCAAATGATCTTTCAACATAGGATGTGAATGAAACCTATGACGCTTTCTTTCCTTCTTTCTTTTCACCAACAACAAGAGCAGCAAGAGACACTTCTCTGCTGGAGAAATCATTATGAAAACTGGCATTAGGCCAGGGAAGGCAGCTAAGTAGCGTGCCCGGCTACCGCTCGACGACACGGATTTCACCTGAGTTACTCTGTAGCCGATTCCTGTTGTCTAGTGTGAAGCGGCCCTAACTAATACCTTTTTTGATTTTGCAAATAAGAACAGCACCTCTTATCTGTTAACATCATCTTGTAAGCTGGAAATGTGTGTTCTATATCGGCTGTTGGCACCGGAACATGTTTAAATCTCAGTATGAGACGTGGGAGGATTATACAGTCATGTTCTGTAGGTTTACCATACAATAGAAAAGCCACAGTAAAATGAGTTGATAAATCTGGGGTTTTATGAAACATTGTATCAAGTTTTTTACTAATTTTATCCCCAAAAGGGCCAGGACCAAGTTTATTGTTTTTCTTTTACCTCTTCAGTTGTTTGCAAATAGGTTTTCCCAAAGATTTAAGGGCAGTAATAGTGTGAACAGGAAATAAATAATGTGATTTGATGTACTCATTTTTATGGTCAATTGATGGACCCTTCAATACATCCTTAGCTGAAGTAATACATGTAGCATCCTTGTCTAGGCTTAGAATGATATCTTCAATTTCCTCCAAATGTTCATTGTAATATCGTACGGCATTATGCCAAGTTCCCCAGCGGAGTAGAGATGGGTTCTGATGGTGGTGGTACATCTGGAAATTTCTCCTATAACTAGATCCTTGTAGGTACCTTAAAAAAAAAATTAAAGAAACGTGGGAGCCAGCTTATTCACTGGAAAATTCAAGACATATCTTCTCAGTTACACCATTTAGGGCATTTGTAAGATAAGGAGCAAGGCAGGATAAACTACCTTTTAACAGACTTGACAGCAGCAAGCATATAGGAGGCTGAATCAGTGTATATTACAAGTGCTTTATTCTCATCCATGTTGTTGGGAAATATTACTTTGAGGTCATTATTAACAAAATGGGCAGTCTGCTGCAAATTAAGTAATATGTAGACGGTGCATCAGGATCTAATTTCCAACAGTCTGTTTAGCTATTTAATAGCAATAATGAAGTCTGTCAGTGGTCTCTTCAACAGAGATCAATATGTATGAATCACCTACAGCTTCCCTTATCCTGCTCAATGTATCTCATATCTATATATATAAAGTAGCTTGTCCTGACTGACTGACTGACTGACTGACTGACTGACTGACTGACTGACTGATTCATCATCGCCGAGCCAAAACTACTGGACATAAAGAAATGAAATTTTGGGGATATATTCATATTAAGATGTAGGTGCTCGCTAAGAGAGGATTTTTGGATATTCCGTCGCTAAGGGGGTGAAAAGGGGGGTGGAATTTTAAAATGAGTGTGTCTATATCTCTAAACTTTAAAAGTTTACGGATGTGAAAATTGGTATTTAGAATCTTCTTTAAAAATAAGGAAACATGTATTTTTTTGTTTTCAGACAATCCCAATAGGAGGGGTGAAAAAGGGTGAAAAAGGGGTTGAATGCCTTTAATCAGGATACCGGTACTTATATCTCAGAAACTGAAGATATTACAGACCTCAAAATTGGTACTTTTGATCGCTTTCAAAAATAAAGAAACACTTATTTTTTTGTTTATGGAAAAGCCAATTAATGCGAGGGTGAAAAGGGGGATGAATTTTTAAAATGAGTGCATCTATATCTCAAAAGTTTTAAAGGATAGAGATTTAAAAATTGGTATTTAGAATATTCATTAAAAATAAAGGAACATGTATTTCTTTTGTTTTCGGAAAATCCCAATAGGAGGGGTGAAAAGGGGTGAAAAAGGGTTGAATGCCTTTAAAGAGAATACTTATATCTTAGAAACTGAAGATATTACAGACCTGAAAATTGGTGTTTGGGATCTCCTTTAAAAATGAAGGAACGCGTATTTTTTTGTTCTTAGAAAATCCAGTTAATGGTGGGGGTAAAAGGGGGGTGATTTTTTAATATGAGTGTATCTATACCTCAAAACTTTTAAAGTTTATAGATGTAAAAATTGGTATTTAGGATGTCCTTTAAAAATACAGAAACACGTATATTTTTGTTTTCGGAAAATCCTAATACGAAGGGTGGAAAAGGGTGAAAAACAGGTTGAATGCCTCTAACGTGGCTACTTATATTTCAGAACCTGAAGATATTACAGACCTGAAAATTGGTATTTGGGATCTACTTTAAAAATAAAGAAACAAGTATTTTTTCGTTTTGGGAAAATCCAAATAATGGGGGGGTGAAAAGGGGGATGACGTTTTTAAAATGAGTGTATCTATATCTCAAAACTTTTAAAGTTTATAGATGTAAAATTTGGTAATTAGAATCTCCTTTAAAAATAAAGAAACACGTATTTTGTTGTTTTCGGAAAATCGTAATAGGAAGGGTGGGAAAGGGTGAAAAAGAGGTTGAATGCCTTTAATGAGGCTACTTATATTTCAGAACCTGAAGATATTACAGACCTGAAAATCGGTATTTGGGATCTACTTTAAAAATAAAGAAACAGGTTATTTTTCGTTTTTGGAAAATCCAAATAATGGGGGGTGAAAAGGGGGGGGGGAGGTGAATTTTTAAAATGAGTGTGTCTACATCTTAAAACTTTAAACGTTTACAGATGTAAAAATTGGTGTTTAGAATCTCCCTTAAAAATAAAGGAACACGTATTTCTTTGTTTTCTCTAAATCCCAATAGGAGGGGTGTAAAAGGGTGAATGATGGGTTGAATGCCTTTAATGAGGATACATATATCTCAGAAACTGAAGATATTACAGAACTGAAAATTTGTAAATGGGATCTCCTATAGAAATAAAGAAACACGTATATTTTTGCTTTTGGAAAATTCAATTAATGGCGGTTAAACAGGAGTGACAAAACGGGGTAATTTTTTTGAAAGACTATATCTACAGAATATCTGAGAAGTGTAAAATGTTACAGACGTAAAAAGTGGGTATTTGGAATCTCCTGTAAGTGTAAAGAAACGTAGGTGATTTGTTTTTGGAAACTGCACTTAAGGGGAACTAAAAAGGGGGTGAAATTTTAAAATGAGAATTTCTACAGTATATCTCAAAAACTGAATTAGGCTACTGTTATCTCGAAAATGAAAATGTTACAGACATGAAATTTGATATTTGGAATCTGCTTTAAAAGTAAAGAAACACATTCTCGGAAAATCCAATGAAGCGGGGTGGGGTTGAAAGAATTGAAAATATATTGACTTAATTGTATGAGAATACATACATATAATAAAAACTAAAGTTGTTACAGGCATGAAAATTGATATTTGGATCTCCTTTAAAAACAAAGAAAAATGCGTTTTGGGGGGCAAATCATTTTGGGGGGCGGGAGTGAAAAGGAGTTGAATTCCTTTCATGAGGACACATGAATCAAAAACTGAAGAAGTTAGAGTCGTGATAATTGGTATTTAGAAGATCCTTTACTATTAAAGAAACAAGTATTTTTTGCCGGAAAATTCACTTAGGTGTGGGTGGGGGGTGAAAGTGAAAAAAAGTGAATTATTTTAATCTCAAAACTGAAGGTAATAGACGTGAACATTAGTGTTTGGAATCTCCTTTAACATAAAGAAACACGCCTTCTTTTAGTTTTTTTTTGGGGGGGGGGTTGGGTAAATAATCTTAATGGCGGTAGGGTGTAAAAGGAGGTGAGACCAATTGATTTTACTGTTCATAATGTATTTATAAGGAGCCTCCGTTGCTCAGGCGGCAGCGCACCGGCCTCTCACAGCTGGGTTCCGTGGTTCAAATCCCGGTCTCTCCATGTGACATTCGTGCTGGACAAAATGGAGGCGGAACAAGTTTTTCTCCGGATACCCCGTTTTTCCCTGTCATCATTCATTCCAGCAAAACTGTCAAATATAATTTCATTTCATTTGTCATCCATTAATCATTGCCCCGGAGGAGTGCGACAGGTTTCGGCTGCCGGCACAAATCCTATTGTCGCCTCTAGATGGGGGCTTTATTCATTCCATTCCTGACCCTGTCGTATGATTGGAAACATGCTGTAGATTTTCGATGTACTTATTCTGATCATAAACCGGTCATTTTTAATCTTTCCTGGGTTCTGTTTCAAGAGCCATCTTTTCCTTAGGAGAACGTTCTTAGATTACAGTAGATTTTCCTGTCATATAAATAAAAATTTAAACACATTGAAATAAACGATAGGCATGAGATAGACCGTCCAATTTTTCACTCCATAATAAAGTCAATAATGCACGGAAGTATGTCATTCGTATGGCCAGAAATCCTGCACACTTGCCTACGCGCGACAATGGTGCTGGTCACATTCTCAACAATGACAATGGCAGCAGATGTAATTTACCGCCAAGTAGCGGTCTTGCATCCTGCTGTGGGGTCCAGAACATCTATAATAATAATAATAATAATAATAATAATAATAATGTTCTGGACCGTTGTCAAATGTGCGGACCGCGCTGGAAACGGGTCCTGGACGGGTAATGACTAAGAATGCAGTCCGGCCGCGGGTTCAGTATCGCCAAGGCACCAAAGACGACACCACGCTGGATCTCCTGAAGGATTTGATCCATATTAAAAATGCTTATAGGACAAGATGGCAAAGATTTAGGGACCCAACTCACCGGGTGGAATACCTGGACTTAGCTCGGGAAGTACGAAATCGATTGCTGGAAAGAAAGATTGAAAAATAGGAGGAAACTTGCCATAATCTATTAGAAAACGAGTCAGATCACGAATTTTGGGGGATTCTCTCAGAAAACGAGTCAGATCACGAATTTTGGGGGATTCTCTCAGAAAACGAGTCAGATCGCGAATTTCGGCGGATTATATATAAAACAATAAGCATTCAATTCTAAATTTCAGTATAATACCGTAGCGAAGCACGGGTATCTTGCTAGTACTGTATATGATAAAAGTTGTTTTTTCTTAGTGTAGATTCTGAGGTATGTTGCAATGACAGTATTTCTGTAGAAAGTTTCAGAATTAGCAGTTTTCAAGGATATTGAAGGGTATGTTTAACACAACAAGGGCTCGACACAAATGTGCATGGAATTAATTTCTTTCTGCCGCATTTGAAATCTAGTTGGTTATGAATGACTGTTTGAAACACGATTTCCTTTGTGCATTTGTCATATGTTTAACCCCTTTCGTGTGTTGACTTAAATATGACTTCTGTTCACATGATATCTATTGTCGCGGCCATGAAATTAGGCGGGTCAGAGAAATTACGCTGTTGGCAAGGTTATGTAGCAACTGGCGAAGAAATGTCTAACTGAACACATCATTTCGGAGCGCGAGGCAAGTTGTTCTCTCTCAAGCTCCTGATGCTACTTCATACAATGTTTCAAAACAAATTATACTACAAGCTTCAGAAAAGACTGTTGATTCCAGTGGTATAACTATTGTCGATATAAACCATTTTAAATACTTATGAAAAATAAAATCTTGAACGGGTAAGTTTAAATCCGTAGAATCATGTATTGAAAATTTCAGTAAGCGGCCATGTTTTTATTTCTTCAGCCAATAAAATTTTGTCTGCGGAAAAAATGTAAAAAAATCGCCTGACTTATATTTCTCATCTGAAACATATTTCCATGAGTCTTGTATTTTTCCTGGAAAATGGCCCGGAAAGCGATCATGTAAATGTCGCTAGCTGAGGCAGTTCGGGGTGCGTGCACCTGCACAGGCTGCAGGACCCCGTAAATACTTTCGGATTACATATTAATCCGTATCAGTTTTATTACATTATAACTTTAAATATTTCGGTACTGTATATTGTACCGAGTAATATAGAAAAAGAACTACTTTAAAGAATAGGTTTACATTAATTTACAATGAAGTAAGAATCGGTTTCTGGCTTCAAGGCAGTCTTAGCCACTGTCATCACTCATCTCACTATCTGTCGAGTCGTCTTTTACACGGATGATTAATGGCTCCATTCTTTCGTCCCTTACTATTTCCTTGGCCCAGTCGTCTATTTGAACATTTTCCGCGTGATTGAAGCACTTTTCCCAATCTGCAGCAGTCACATGGCCGATGGCTTCTGATGTGAGTTTTTCTACGCCCTTTATTTTGAATGTCTTGTTTCTCTCTGCCACTTCTCTCTTGACTTGAGCCCAAATCAATTCACATTCACTATCCATCTTTAACTGCACTTACGATGCAAACTCAAACAGCTGCTTGACAGGGAATGACTCGGGTAAGGTGGCTTGGAGCGAATGGGCTTCATTTTGACAGCACTGCACGATCAGTGTTGCCAATCCGTGCCCGGGGTAAGCGGCTCTCAACCATTTGTTGCTTCGCCGTTCCCGTATCTGACGACAGCGCAGTTTTCCTCACCCACCTAATTTGGTGGCCGCGACAATAAAACAATAAGACTATGATTAGTTTTATTAAATACTTTTTACCGGGCGAGTTGGCCGTGCGGTGAGGAGCGCTCGGCTGTGAGCTTGCATCCGGGAGATAGTGGGTTCGAATCCCACTGTTGGCAGCCCTGAAGATGGCTTTCCGTGGTTTCTCATTTTCACATCAGGTAAATATTGGGGCTGTACCGTAATTAAGGCCACGGACGCTTCCTTCCAACTCCTAGGCCTTTCCTATCCCATCGTCACCATAAGACCTATCTGTGTCGGTGCGACGTAAAGCAACTAGCAAAAGAAAAAAAAAGACTTTTGATAGAAACTATTTTTAAAAATGTGGTCTTTAATTGAACTTTAGTGCATTTTAATGGGTGCACGAGAATTCACAATCTTAATCCCATCATCACAACTTTTAAATTAATTTAAATTTAGGAGAGAAAGTTATAAAATATCAAACAAGGAGCTTCATGCTAGTGGCCGTATATAGGTCTGGTAAACTTGCAAGTAGGTACTGAAATTACACTTCTAAGGTATTGCTAACATAATAAGTGAAAATTCATGAAATGTTATATGCTTAAAAAAAAAAAAAAAAAAAAAAAAAAAAAAAAAAAAAAAAAATGGAATATCAAGGGTGCAGTGGAATAACTCAAATGTTTTTCTTCCAGTATCTAACACAAATAAATGGTAATAATGAAAAGGTTACAATTTGTGGTTTTTTAATTTTTAAGTGAAGGTTGTCCTTGTTCACTCTGCCTTAGTACCATATATGGCCTCCTCTGGCATTGTTCTGGTCTCTGACAAGCAGTGGAATGCTTGCGATCAGTACGTTGATGTCATCTGAAGAAAGAAGGTTCCATTCCATCTGGGCAACTCTAAATGAGGTCTGGGAGTGTCTATAGAGGTTGCGGGAAAAAAAAAAAAAAAAAAAAAAAAAAAAAAACACATTCTGAACCTGTTCCATGCATGATCAGTGCATTTCATGTCTAGTGAATTAGCTGGCCAGTTCAGTTCATATGGTTGATACTCGCCTCTCTCATGAAGTTCATAATTGATGCACCTCGATGAAGTCATTGACAAAAATGTATTCAACAACATGTTCTTTCCTGAAGGTTGTATAAATGATCGAAGAATTTCAGTGGTATATCGCTGAGCCATTAACATCTCTTGAATTGATATCAAAGGTGTATGATGGCGGCCATGTGTAATCCCAGCCCAAAACATTACACCACCACCTCCAAGGCATTCACCTGTTGAACATCCTGGTACTTTTCACTGCGTCCTTTACGTCACCACACCCTTTGTTGTCGTGTATCTGGCCTATGTGATATCTGTCTTTCATCTGCAGATATGATATTACTTCTTTCATCTAAACCCCAAGTAAGTTGTTGGATGGTCCAACTTCTTCTCTCAACACATTGACAATTCTCTAGTGAAACATATTGAGTCAGTCAAAATGACTTTAATTGGGCGCTACGTAGCTGATTGTGTACAGTTTGTTAAAATACAAGGACCCTAATTGCTCTCAACAAGTTATCTCATATTTTTGAGCAGTCGCAGTTGGTCTTCTCTGCGCTGTTACACAGATATGGCGATCTTGACGTGGCGTCACCCTCGGTCTGTCAGTCACATCTTTGGTTTCATGGTACCTTTTCCACGTTTTTGACTCTGAACTTTGCGTAACCTGTACGATGCATGTATGATAACCCACAATTCTGGATTGGTCAGACTGGGAAATACATATTGCACATGGAATATAAACGCTAGCTGAAGCTCGCACTGAACTGTATGCATTACTGCCAGTCTTCACCTGAAATGGCATAGTACACCGCAGAACCAACAAAGACGTATGCTGTAAAGTAAATCAGCAGTTGAATTACTGGTGTGTATACAGTGATTTCTATTACTTACAATCGGCCTACACATGCCCTACGACGTAACATAACTAGTACCAAAATATTACAAAAATTTTTTGAGTCTTATATTCACTATTCTCTTTGTTATATATGCCATAATGGAGAATCCTGACGTCTGTGGAGAAACTGGAAAATTCTCATATCCCCTGTCGAATTAATGACGACTTGGCTGCTAATACTTCCAGCGTACTGGTATTTCACAAACACACAGTCACTCTGAAATCCTCAACTAGAATACATGCATGACTACAAATAAATTCAGTTTAAAGCTTTTCAACTTCTAGTGTTCACTGCAGGAGTTAACAATATAACATGGACAAACCATTAAAGATAGTGTCCTGCACTTCCGGAACGTGGTGTTTTTTAACCAGTTTTTTGTTTGCTTCTGGTACAAATGCCATCTGAGTTGTTTGCTCTAGCTGGGGGGTTGCAGTGCTAAATAGGCTGAGAAATGTTCAATCTGAATAATTAATACTGTTAATAGAATGTTTATTAACTTCTTAGTGTTGCTATTTTTTAGCTATAGTCTGTTTGAAATTATTTGTTTAAAATGTGCTCTGCTCTCATTAAAATTCATTTTGTAACTTTTTAAAGGTGGGAGAACCATGCCGAGAATATCATGGAATTCACAGATGTCGTTGTAATGTTGCGAGAATAGACTTAGTGGCCGGCCAAGGCACATCATTGACATATGGAGTTGACTGCTCAAACCAACAGTTAAATTCTTTACCACATCCGCTACCAGCAAATACAACTGTTCTCAATGTGTCATCCAACAATGTGAGTATCTTCTTGAGATGAAGAAACTAAGTGAATTCTGGAATTTGTTCTGAAAATATCATTTCTAAACTCATTCGAACCCCAGCATCCATTATTATGCACATTGTTCTATGTATTTCTTTCCCACATTTTTCCCAGGTTTACCGAACATGTGGCAGCACGGCTTGGGTTACATGGCTATCAGCTTTCCTTCAGGAGATAATGGGTTCAAACCCCACTCGCAGCAGCCTTAAAGATTGTTTTCCATGATTTCCCACTTTCACACAAGGCAAATGCCGGGGTTGTACCTTAATTAAGGCCACGGTCACTTCGTTCCTCCTCCTAGCCCTTTCCTATCCCATCATCACCATAAGACCTATCTGTTTCAGTGTGACGAAGCATATTGAAAAAAAAATTCCCCGGTTTATAATTTTGGAAATATCTTTTATGCATTCAAGGGCTTCTTTGGTTCTGCTTTGGGTAAAATGGTGCCATCTATCAGGATTTACCAGAAGTAAAATAATGAGTGAACAACAGCTTGCAAAATTGGCTGAACAGATACTGCATAGTTGATCAGTCTTTTGTTATTTATAACAAAATAAATGCTATTCAATATTATATGGCAGATATTTATTTTGAGTATACATCTTTTATATTTTTCACCATATAGTCATAAGTTGCAAAATATAGCCAGTGATGTATTTTAGGGCCTCTTGTACCTGAAGGTTAAAAAACTATCTTAAAGAATGAATTTTTTTTGACAGTTCAAGAAGCTGCTTTTAGTAAAGAAATATAAATTTTGAACTGAGTATAATATTGAGGTCTGAATGGGTTAAGAACTTGAACCACTTTTCTCTGTTCATTTCTCTCCATTAGTATTTTTTGATATATACCAGAACAAACAAACACTCTATATAATATCTCATAATGATCTGTGTTTTCATAGCAGTGTACAAAGTTGATGAAGAAAGGAAGGCGATAATTGTGAACTTAATTTCTTTCCTTCTGGTTTTGCTCATAGTTTCTTTCTCTTAAATGTATATTGTAGTTCTGTATCCAGACTTCCTGTGCTGGGTGAGATATTTACTATAATATTTTTTTAAATGTAACTCTTACTATTGTATTTTTTGTTGATGAGGTAGTTAGCAGCCATGTGTTTGTACCAAGAGCACTCATCATATGATATTTTGTAAATGCTCAGGTAAGAAAGCTAACAGGAGTGAAATATATGTACGTATAGGAAACAGTGTGTAAGCATGCATATATAGAGAACACACAAAAGAAAGACATGGATTATCTCCAGGTTTCATTTTTTTTTTTTAGTTCAGCACTTTGTGTGTCCCTCTTCTTTCATGCGGGGTATTTTATTGAAACTGAACATATAGGAACGAGGTCAGAGATCACAGCAAGGGGTCCAACCATAAAACAAGTCCACAATGTTCACATTCTGCATTGCCCACATTGCCTTTAACTCATAATGGAGTTAATAAAATAAATGATGATAATAATAATAATAATAATAATAATAATAATAATAATAATAATAATAATAATTGTACCGGCTGGTACACCTCTACGCCGCACATTTGAATTTTCTGCTTTAAAGTACGCCTCTACAGGAGAAACTGTGAACTTAAAACTGGATCTACTTAAACTTTTGCTCTGAAGATGTCACTGTGTTAATTTCGACGTGTTTTTGTTGACTATTTATCAAGAAGTTTGGACATTGTCTCATAGATGTCTCTATTAAAAAACTATGATCATGCACCCTGGTGCGAAGTGAGGGAACTTTCTTGAAGATATTTTGTACTCATAAGTTTTCTTATTACTAAATTTAATTCTTTCATTTGTGGGTTGGCAGTATTAATCTTTTCTTTCCGCCAGTTTTGAAGTTAGCCAATCAATTATTTCTGTAATTAATTTTTGACCAATCGTGTCTTTCTTCTTCGATTTTGTGTGTAATTGTGTACTGTAGCCAATAAACGCCTGTGGGTGTGTCTTAATTATTCATGAAAGGTCTCGAATTTTCTCCGAGGGTATAAAAACTGCTGATTTTCTTGTCTCTCAGCCACATCATCAACATTTAGTTTAGTGTATGGACGTGTAGCAGGAGGCGGGTAGCGCCTCTTTCTTCAGGCAGCGGTTCTTCAGTAAGGTAATGGCCGCTTAACATCTTTATTTCTTGCTAGCTCAGCAGTTTAACCTGTGGGGAAGGTCCGAAACCTTTACTATGTAACCTATCTTCAAACATGTAATTTTCGGTCGCTTTTGAAAAACTTCATATATCTTTAACTGTAATTCGGGGATAGGGAGTGATTTACCCTCTCGAGCTCCCCTTCATATTGGTTTGAGGTGACTACGTTTTGTACTTGGTTTTCTTCCTTTCTGTAATGTCTTAAATTTTCCTTATACGACTCACCTCCATAGTTTGGGAATAGCCCCTGTTCCATCGGCCTTGTGCCTCTTACGTTTTAAGAAGTTTCATTTAGGAGTGCAAGTACATGCCTCCATTCATTTTCTATTTTGGGCCATTTACTTAACCTATTCTTTTTTCTACTAAGGCCCAGTAGGTTGGGTACGAGATACCCCCGCTTCATTTGATGTAAGTTGTGCCTTGAGGGCAATTAAGTGTTAAATCTGGTATGGCCTGGTAATAGGCGTGAAAAATTGAGAGCGGGCCAGCTCTTTTATATGTGGTAAAAGTGCCTCTGGGAGGCCTGATATGGTTTTTGGAGCAAATGCTCCTTGAACGAAGGGGTTTTCTGCCTTTTGGACAAATGTGTACCTTGGTAAAGTTGGGCAAGTAGCTCAAGGATTGTAAAAATTTGGGGTTCAAAGCCCAGAACTTGTAAAGACCCCTAAACTTGTGCTTTCGTGCTCTTGTTTGTAAAATTATACCTTGTACCTGATCTTTCATTGTTATTTCACCTAGTGAAAATTTGTTAAATCGTGTTATCTATTGAAAATATAACCTTCAGTAAAATTTTAAGTTTAGTTTCATATTGTGGATAGACCCATTCCAGCCCGCACCTTCTTTCACCTCTGCATTCCACGGGTAACCCCGTAGTAATAATAATAATAATAATAATAATAATAATAATAATAATAATAATAATAATATAATAATAATAATAATATTATAATAATAATAATAATAATAATAATAATAATAATAATAATAATAATAATTGTTTCTTCCATAGCTCTTTTCACGTCTGTGGGGTCGCAGGTGCAAACCGTGTCGCACATGTGGTTTTGGCCCTGTTTTACGACCGGATGCCCTTCCTGACGCCAACTCTATAAGGAGGGATGTAATCACTAATGCGTGTTTCTGTGGTGGTTGGTAGTGTAGTGTGTGGTCTGAATAAGAAGATGAAAGTGGTGGGACACACAAAGACACCCAGTCCCCGGGCCAGAAGAATTGATCAGACTATTAAAATCCCCGACCCACCCTGGCCGAGATTCGGACCCAGGACCCTCTGAACCGTAGGCCTCAATGCTGACCATTTAGCCAATGAGTTGTACAATAATAATAATAATAATATAGAAACACCTGAGAGAAAATATTTCAGTCTTTTTTTAAATGCAGTTCTTACAAGCAAAATAACTGAGCATCTATATGTCGTCATTATTAGGACATTATGCAATCCCTGCAGCCAGGCTGAGTGGCTCAGATGGTTGAGGCGCCGACTTTCTGACCCCAGCATGGCAGGTTCGATCCTGGCTCAGTCCGGTGGTGTTTGAAGGTGCTCAAATACATCAGCCTTGTGTCGGTAGATTTACTGGCACATAAAGAACTCCTGTGGGACAAAATTCCAGCACCTCGGCATCTCCGAAAACTGAAAATGTAGTTAGTGGGATGTAAAGCCAATAACATTATTATAACAAACCCTGCAATCCACTTATATTCTGGATACCACGCATTTGTCACGACCCGCGTGCTACTGAATAGTAATTCTTTTATCTGTTGTTTCACTTCACATATTTCTATGAAAGGTATCTGTGACAATCTGTAGAAAAAATATCCTCCCCAAATTGTGGTATAATTGTCCTTCAATGGCTTTATCTTTTGCATTCTAATAAGAAGTGAATCACACATGAATAAATAAATCTGCACTGTGTAGGACAAAACTAACAAGCATGTATATGTGTATGTGGAGTGGAGAGTTGATTGTGTATTTGTGTGTATTTTGTTTGTAACTTTGAGTGGGGATGATACAGTAGCTATTCACCGAAATGCAGTTTGTCATCCAGCTACTCGGGCACTCCAGCAACCTGATCGAAACATGAATTTATACCTACTACAATGATAATACCTCCCCCTCTCATTGCAAGCCCATCCAGATTAGAAGCAATGTCTCGTTGCTCTCCAAAGTGTACGGATAAGCCTCGTAGTATGTTACTTTAATTCATCGTTTTTGAACCGAGTAGTGAACTTTTGATGTTTGAGTATTCTCATTTATTGAAAGCTTCGATGGTATTCTGATATGTTGATTACCCAAATTAAAAGGACTCAATAATAACCAAAAATTGAGCTGTACCTTAATAAGGGTCATGGTCGCTACCTTCCCAATCCTACCACTTTCCTATCCTCCATCACTAGCAACCATTGGTGTGTTAAACCAGTAGCAAAAGAAAATTATTAATGGAACAAATTACTGAAAATGACAAAATAATGGGACAAAGTTGAAAAGAATACCTAAAATAGAATAATGACCAAATAAAAGGGTTTGATAAATGTACACTTCTGTAAATATGGAGCCATGATCAGGATGTACGTATAAGATAGCAATGTATATGATTCACCAGTTAAAAGACGTCATCAATATGTGGCACCTTTAATACAGCAGACTAGCTTCTTTATAATTGCCAACTTAACAAAAGCTGTCAATCAGTCTTCTTTCACTGAATTACTAAGAAATATATTAATTTGTTTCATTGAACACAATCTTGTATCAATGTAGTAATAGGAATGGTGATTTAATTTAATTAGGGAGAAAAGCACACAATGTGCATATTATATAAAATACAGTTTATCTCCTTATTCATTACATAATTTCATAATCAAGATTATTCTTTTTTAACACAATATAGAATGGTTTCTTTTATCAGGATATTTCCCAGTTTGTTAATAATAAAATTTCTTCTTTGTACATACCCAGTGGTGAAAACCTTAAATCACAAAACATGCGATCAGATGCTTTAGTTCATAATGAGGACTTTTTCACTCGTTGGATGTCATGGCATGGTGATGATAATTCTTAGTTAGTTGTTGTATAGAAGGAAATTGTTGGAGTGTGTTATTTGAAGTAGGGATACCTTTTACATTTCTGTACCCTGGACATTCATACAGTAAAGTTTGATGAAGATAAAGTTGGAATCCAAAAGGACAAATTGGGGCAAATATTCATTTATAGGAAGAGGAATTCGGGATTGGGGTAATTTTCATGGAAAATATTTGATAAGTTTCCAACTTCTATGAGATCATTTAAGAGGAGACTTGATAAACACTTAATGGGGAATCTGCCACCTGGGTGACAGTCGTAAATGCAGTTCAATGGTAATTGACTAATGATCATTAAGGCATCAAATTTATACAATGTGACTACATCGTTAGCCAGTTTGAGTCCTGTTGGTGGAAAAAATTTGGCCATCAGCGTTGGAGAGATGGTGGTATACAATTTCTAATCACTAGATTGCATGCCAAAAGCCTGGATTTGATTCCAAACCTCTCTGCAGCATTCATGTGGAGTGAAGGAATTCAGCATTGTTGATAGTGATTCGTCCATCAGGTGGAGATGTTAAGCCTTCAGCAGACTTGGTGTTTTTTGACAGGAGTAGGCTATGTGCTGACAGCTTATTTCACCCTCTGCCTACTTCATTATCTTTTCACAGCTAAATAAATAATTATATGGCATGTAAGAAAAGTTGTAGTCTTTTTCAAATTGGCACAATCAGGAAGTCTGAAAATATTTAGATGTAAAATAGGTTCAGAACTATATTTAGCTTCTTTGATGATTCAGTTGCATGCCACTGTTTCTTCAACAGTATGGTAGGTTGCTTAATGCTGTCTTCATGTGCAGTGCCATAAGTGCTATCATAAACTTTATTTTCTGTTTATACAAGCTATACAACAGAATATCATACCTTGATGATTTCAGTTTGTCTAGCCTGTAACTCAGGTTCGATCGTGGCTCAGTCCAATGCTCAAATACGCGGGCCTCGTGTCGGTAGATTTACTTGCACATAAAAGAACTCCTGCGGAACTAAATTCTGGCATCTTGGCGTCTCAAACAACCATTAAAGTAGTTAGTGGTACGTAAAGCCAATAACACTATATTATTAAAAAGTCACAGTATCTGGAATTTAAAATTCCATCTCATAGCTGATTATGCAACACTTTTTGCATTACGGATTTACACTGTGATGCTACATATATTGCACACTCGCACTGTATTCAAAAGTAAGAATTATTGTTATTATTATTATTATTATTATTATTATTATTATTATTATTATTATTATTATTATTATTATTATTATTATTATTATTAATACGGAAATTTCATGGAACAGAGAGGGGTAAGAAGGTGCTGGGGTGAACGGGCGAATGAGGAAATGACCAGAGCGTAAGTTAAAGCACTCAGTTTTGAAATTTTATTTCCTTCTTTTTCTTTTCGATTTTATTTGATAGATATTCTGAATGAACAACAACAATATAATGATGAGCTCATCAGCTCCCACAACAACAATGACTTAAAGTCAGAAAATCAGGTACAAAATTAGAGAGAATTATCCATGTGATAATATACAAGGGATAAGCATAATCGCTCTGAACCAGTACACTTTTACAAGAGCATGTTTGCTCCACTCATGTTCATTCTAGGAGACCTAGCTCCGAAAGCTTACTGTAGTCCAGTGTCTAAGAGGCACAAGCTTCTTACAATATTATGCCTTACAAACTCAAATAACTGTGTTTGCACTCACTTCTGCTCAACAGTATTTTACACGTTCGTCAATAAACAATTACCAAATAAACAGGGGCAATGAGCGCCCATTTGAAATGGCCCTAAATTAAAAATAAAAGGTTTAATACGAACGTCCATGGACAAAGTGCTAGGAGGCGAAACACTTGCACTCTAGTTAGAAAAACACTTAAAACCCTAAACAGGCTTCTGGGCCAAAGTTGCAGAGGCTAAGCCTATACTACAGAGGGGTAACTAAACGAAAAAATATTAAATGCCGAAGGAGTGTGAAGAATTTAGAGGTTTAGAAAATTTTAGTCACCCCATACCAAGTTGAGTGGGAATCAACAGAGGGTGAATACTCTTTGTTCCCTTAATTTACATGTTTCCCAGAGGGATTTGAACAAAGTCCTCAGACTTGCCGAAAATTTACATTTAAACACTGACTTTAGTACTTTACAATAATAAAAGAAGTTTGAAACCTTCCCCCTCAAGTTATCTGCCAGGAGCTATCACATGTTAAGAAATTTCTGCCATTACCTTGAGTAGTTAAGCCTTCGGAACGACGGCAGGTAGCCCCTGTCTCCTAATAACTCGCCGCACTCAATAGACCGGAGCGATGAAGATGACAATATGGCCCTAAAGCGCCCAGCTTTTATAGCATCTCAAAGGGAATGTTTCCAGAACTTTTTACAGATGGGCTGGATGCCTGTACACACTTCGAAATGTAATTGGCTAGGGGAAATATTCCAAAAATTCCTGATTGGTTAATAAGTTAAGGAAGAAGGAAGCCTTAAGATTGTTGACAACATTGACACATAAAAAAAAATCTACAAAAACTAAGGTTAAAGAACTTTGAAAATTGTAATTCCCTCGAGAATTAAATGTCCTTAATCCCGCCAGAGGGGGCGCGTAGGCCGATGGTAGAGACATCTAATGGTTGAAGGTCCAAGTATCTTAAGTTACATTAATTTGAGATTCATTGCACAGATGGCCTTCGAGAAGGCGCGCAGTTCAACGGGGCAGAGAAAGTGTACCCCTGGTACAGAGCTCCACCCCCTAAGGTTTTACCACATTCTGAACAGTTTTAAAATCTTGCATTTGGGAATACTTGAATTTTTGAAAATATATGTGTACAAGTTGGAAAATATCTTGATAGAAAGTCTTTTTTTTAAATTGGTTTTTGAAGTAAAGTAATCTTGATGCTGTTTGCGAAGTCGCAAAACCAGTTTCGCCACATTTACATATAACAACCCAGCCGTCCATCAGATCGCAAATACTTTAAAGAAGCACAATATCAATATAGCCTTCAGGACAGTTAACACTAATCGAAACATGTTTTTTAACCACAACAAGGTCAATCACAATAGCAACCATTATTCAAGGTCCGGCATATATAAACTAACATGTACACAATGTGGTTTTTCTTATATCGGACAGACTGGCCGCAGCTTTAACACGAGATATCTGGAACATTATAACGCTCAAAAACACAATAAGTACTCAGCGATGAGCCAACATATGAGAGAAACGGGCCATCACTTTACATCCATAGAGAAAGATCTTACCATCATTAGAAGCATAGGTAAAGGGAAATTAATGAATGAACTGGAAAACCTACACATCTTTTTAGACCAAACCTACAATAAAAATAAAAATCTCAACGACGTCAATGAAATTAAAAATCCTTTGTACGAATTAACACCTAGATTAATTAATATCGTGAATTCAGATCAAAACAAAATCCCTCATTTATTTAAATCTCCACACTCAAATGCTTCATCCATCATGCCAAAAGTTAAACCCGCCCATATTGCTTCTAGAAACTCCCCTCCAGCAACAGCACACACGCCCATAGACCAGCCTACCCCCACTCTCCCTCCATGCCCCGCCCCTCCATTACCGCACCATTACAACACCAGGAGTAGAAATGGTGACAAGACAGGCGCTGCCGGAACAGACAGATCCATCTAGTATTAACTGAACAAGTAAGTCATTTTACAGTTAAGAGGTGTTAATTTAATACATTTTATCACAACGCGTGCTCAAAAAATTTTTAATTCAAAATTATTTTCTACTTCATTACAGATATTCTTAAGATCCCTCCCAAAGACCAAGCAACACATCAACGGGAACAATTTTCACACAAGACTGTATCAAGTGTCTAGGATGTCTCTTCCCAATTAAGCAGCAGCCTAAAACTATGAAACAGCTAAATATTGTACTCTTGTCAATTCCTTGACGTTACATGAGACCCAAAGTCAAGACGCTAACAGTTTCATTCACAACGTTTTTGACCAGTCTACCTACAACAATCGGCTTTTGAATCTCCACTTGTACACGACAACACATTTAAATATTAGTTACGTCAAGAACATGAAAATGAAAATCGTGGGTCAAACAAGCTCCAGTTTTAATATCACCCCTTCTCAAGAAAAAAGAAGATCCGTTTCATTTTATTTTTAGTTTTGAACATTTTAAGTTAACCAGAACTGCCAAGTTAAAACACATTCAATTTAAATTTATATTTTCAATCTTGACCAACCTACAATCAGTTCAAATCTCCACTTACTGTTGACGACACATCCTGTCACCAGACACGATACGTCAAGTACTTAATATGATATAGGGGTCACATAAACCCCGATTTGCAATCCTCTTCACCGAAAAGAAGATCCATTTTAGTTTTGGACATTTTCCATATTAAATAGATTAGGACCAAAAAACTTTACTGTATTGACTTATGTTTGTATATATTGTATATAATGTATATGTTATATATAGTGTATATATTAGTATGTTTATATTAGTTAAAAAGGTCCCAAACCTTGACCTAAAGGTTGTTTACAGGCTGAAGATGCCCAAAATAATGGGTGAAACATGTACCTGACCAAATGAGTCTACATAAAATCATGTAGATAATAACCACATTAAATGTGGAAAGTATTGAATAGGTGGTTTTTTATTTAATTATCCTTGATATCTATGCCTGTCGCAAAAGTATTTACAATTCTTATTTTTATTATCCACTCAATTCAGTACATAAACTGTTTGTCTCTAAAGGGACATTACAATACAAACGTTAATTGGGACATGTTTCGCTCGCTGCATCGAGCATCTTCAGCCATCTTTTATACGATTTTCTCAAGGTTGAGTCATACATTAACCCTCATGGAGCCAAGAGCCGATCTGGTCGGCTGCTCCCCATCAGCTGGAAGAGGCCAGAGCTCCGCCTCCACTCTACTACTTTAAAGTGCCAGGCCGTTTTCAGTGGAAATACATGTATTTTAAAATTCGCGTATATCTACCGATGTATAGCAAATACAGGCATGAAATTTTCTACATATGGACTACGTAGAATAAGAAACTGGTTTGGAGTGATATAAAGAGTCAAAGACGTTTTATTGTTGATTTATAGTTGTCGATAACGTTTATTTTTAGGAAGAGAAAAGTATTTTCGCACTTTCTCTCTCAATATCTACTTTTTAAAAACATTTTCAATACAAAAGAATATACGTAATTACATATAATGTATTTCTAGATACAGTTCTATAGAATAACTAATATGAACGAGAAAAATAAAAACGTAAAAAAAAATTCAAACATATGTCACTAGTAAAAACAAGACAATTTTACTCACCGATAAAATTCGCGTGTATGTATCGATGTTTGGCAAATACTGACAACAAATTTTCTACGTGCGGACAACACAGTATTAAAATAATTCTGAATTGTTAAATAAGTAAAAAATAGTAGTTGATATTATAGTTTTTTGTTTTCAGAAAAAATAGTTTCTCGTTTTTGGTTGTGGTATATGTTACGGAGTTATCCGTGGAAGTCAGAGGTGAAAGAAGGTGCGGGCTGGAATGGGTCTAACTACAAGTTCAAAAGATGAATTAAAATTTCAACAAGGTTATATTTTCAAAACTTAACAATGGTGACATGGAATTTTGAGCGTACAACAAATAACAACCAGTTAAATCAGGTACACGATCAAGAAGTCCAAAATAAGAGAAAAATTTAACCAGTTTCCACTAGGGGAAATAACAAAGGAAATCAGGTACAATGCAACTTTTACAAATTCTGGGCTACGAGCCCCAAAGTCTGAGCTCTCAGCTCACAACCACAAATACCAAAGGGCAGAAAACCCTTAATTACATGGAGCTCTTGCTCCCACTGAGTAATGTCAAGCCTCCTAGAGGCACCTTCCAAAATACCAGAAAGAGCTGACCTGCTCTCAATTTTACAAGCCTATCAAAGGCCACAACAAACTTTACTTCTAACTGCCCTCAAGGCACACAAAAGAAACAGGGGTATTATGTACCCAACCTACAGGGCCTTCGCATGAAGGAGAGAAAAAAAAAAAAACCCATCAGGTTAAGTTACTGGCCCAAAGTACAGAACGGACTGTAGGTGTGAACTTGCACTCCTAAATATACATTTTAAAACCTAAGTGGCTCTAGGCCGATACACAGGGGCTAATCCCAAGCTAGTGAGGTGACTCGTAAGAGAAAACTTTAATACATTAAGGAAGAGAAGAAACAGATATGAAAACGTAGTCACCTCAACTTAAAAATGAAGGAGAGCTTGAGAGGGTAAAGCACTCTCTATCCCCAAATTACAGTTCAAGTTATGTGAAGTTTTTTCAAGGATTGAAAAGACTTACATTTTTAAAGATATAGGTTACATATTAAAGGTTTCGAACCTTCCCCAGGAGTTAAACTGCTGAGCTAGCAAGAAATAAAGATATTAAGAGGCCATTACCTTGATGAAGAGCGGCTGCCTGACGAACGGGGCGCTTCCCGCCCCCTGCTACATATCCACACACTAAGCTAGATGTTACTGAAGTGGCCCGGAGACAAGAAAATCAGCAGTTTTTATACCCTCGTGGAAAATTCGAGACCTTTCAGGAATGAGTAGACACACCCACTCAATTTTATTGGTTGACAGCAAAAACTTATACACAAGGCAATGAAGAAACACCTTATTGGTGGGAAATTAATTACAGAAATTTAGGATTGGTTAAATTCAAAACAGGCGGAAAGAAAACTTGATATTGCCAACCCACCAATGACCGAACAAAATTTAGTAAAGGCCAAACTTATGAATACAAAATTTCTTCAAGAGAGTTCATTCCATTGCACCAGAGTGTATTACCATAGTTTTTGGTAGAGATATCTGTCAGAGAATGACCACACTTCTTGATCACTGAAAAACAAAAGCAAATCAAAAACACACAGTGACATCTTCTGATAAACAGTCGAGTTAGTTCAGTTGTTAAAGTTCCGGGTTTCTCCAGTAGAGAAGTTTCAATTGGTGCAAGATTTGAACTTGCGTTGTAGAGGTGTACCGCCTGGTACAGTATATATTAGAAAAATAATTTTACACTACAACAGAATTTACGAAATTAGGATATGTATGGCACTAAAGCCGTGATTTGCCTTGACCTACTAAGCGACCACTGCTCAGTTTGGTACCTGCAGTTTACGAGATGAATCATGGTCAGTGAGACGGATCCTCTCAGTAATTATTCTTTGTTTTGCAGACCAGGGTCACCCTCTCACCCTCGGATATCTCCTCAATTGCAATCACTTAGGGTAACTTAGATTGAGTGAACCTCGAACCAACCCTCAGGACCAGGCAAAAATTCTTGACCTGGGCGGGAATCGAATCCATGACCTCCGGGTTAGAGGCAGGCATGCTACACTTGGCCCGCGGAGAACGGCATTTAGGTAATGATAGAGGACTATATGTGACTATAAGGTTTATCAGAGAGCAAGTGAAAAGTAAATTGAAGTATGATATGGGCGGACAATCAGACGGTAGGGCATGTTTAGGTCCAAGAACTTCCTTGAAGGAGACAGGAGGTTGAAGAATGTTGTCGGGTTCATTGGGACAAATTTCCACAAAATGTTCTCCAGAGACATCATCATCATCATATTCGTTATCACTAGTTTCATCTACCACCATATTCAAAGTAGCTTTGGTGCTGTTAGACACAATTAAACGTCTCTTCTTTAGCTGCGGTGATTCCGCGGACATGTCCGGTATAATTTCGTCGCTACTCTCTGAACTAAATTCCCTATCGCTATGCGATAAATCATCCACGTTAACTTCGCACTGTTCCAAATACTGCATTAATTTATTGTCATCAATACCTGCTGAAAAAATATCACGTGAACAACATGCCACTTTTCTGTCACAAATCCATTCACTGCAAGGAGCAATCTCTTATTGACTGGTTAGCGGTATTTGTAAACACAGGAAACGACTCTTGTGAAAGGTATAACACCCTCTTAGAACTGCCAAAGCAAGGCCAGGCACACAATAACGTGTAGCCCCTTTACTACAGGTTGTAACAAAAGTATGCACGTCACTATAGGTTGCCTCAAAATTATGTGTATCACAGAATTTTAAACCGGCCGATGTAATCGGCTCTGGCAACTTCCGACTGGATTGTTAAAGGCCGACCAGATCGGCTCTGGCAATTTAAAGGGCGGGTGCTCGCACTACCGCCTGGCACCAAGAGAGTTAAACCTTATTTATAATAATTTTGTTAATTGAAAATGTTTTACACAGTACAATTTTTTTTGTCACTGCTTAACGCTGGAATGGTATGATGCTTAAAACTTACATCATTGGTATGATGTCGTATTTTTTACGATCTTGAGAAAAAACACTTTTTTTGGTAAAATGGAAATGAAAAATCAAAACTTACATAACATATTTTAATTTTACATACTTTTAAAAGATGAAAATACATTGAATATAAAAGAAAAGTTTATTGAGGAACAATGTCAAGCATTGTCTAGTAGTCGACGTCACCTAGCAGTTAAGTCCGTCTGAAAAGTTGAAAAAAAAAATGAAATTAGTATATTTAATATTTAAAAATAAATTGTATGTTTAAACAGAGGGCTAAATGATCAAAAAGTTTTGGTAATAGCTCAAAATAAATCTTACTTGCAATGATATGATGTCTTGATGATGCTGCAGTATTCAGGCACTGCAGATTTTGCAGATATCACCGCGGTGCTCCGCGCAAAACGCAGTGTCGCACTTGTTGCAGTAGTTGGCTGTCATTCTTCGCTTTTCAGCTGGGCATAGTTTACAAGTTGTTCTCTTCTTATCCATCCTAGGAAGAGCTGGATCTGCTGCTTCTTTTCGGCCAAGAACACTGAAGACCATACTTCTTAGCTCCCTCGGAAGATTTCTGATAGTCAGGCGCTGTTCTAGCCATGGAAAAACCAACTGTTGATACAACTGATTCAAATAAGCTGATCTTGTCATGGTTTGTTCTTTTCTAGAACTCAAGACCTTGCTCAAAATAATAAGTGAGTTAACTCCTCCGATGTCGATCAAGTCATAAAAAATGCAGAGTGGTTATCTTTTTGTTTTCCTTGCACTAGATCTGACTGAAACCATTTGGTCAAGAGTATCTACTCCTCCTTTGGTCTGGTTGTAATGGTCAATCATAACTGCTTTGCCATCTTGATTCACTCCCTTGTCTTGGTGCATTGTGGAAATAAGGCAAACTACCTTGTTCTTCTTAGCCTTGTGCGATAGAAGTGTTGTCGTGTTGCTGAACAGGTATTTTGCATCACCAATGTCCCTGTTCTTCGTTGATCTCATGCTCAAAGGTATTTCTGGTTTGTTTAGGCGGATCGTTCCTAAAAGTGTCAGCTTGTAAGGAGCCTTGAGCAATTCATCAGCCAACGGAACGGTTGTGAACCAGTTATACATTGTTATGTTGCGGTTCGATCCATGAAATGGAGCCTTTAAGTTTTTCACATAGTAGTGGGAAAGAGGGCCTTCGACAGTTGTGTTTTGTTTCCCTAAGTATGGCTCAGCAACTAACATATACTTAGAACCAGCATCACAAACCATTACAATTTTTAGCCCATATTTAGCTGGCTTTTTAGGCATATACATTTTGAATGGACATCTGCCTCTAAATGCAAGCAGCTGTTCATCAATGGTGAGATACGGGCCAGCCTCATAGTTGTCTATCCATGATTTCATGAAAGATTCCCGAAGGTCCCTTATAGGTGCGAAGCGATCCGTCGCTACTCTCTCAGCTCGGGTAGTTTTGTCATCGAATCTGAGACAATCTAATAAAAACTGGAATTGCTTTTCACTAAAGCAAACTGTGTAAACATTACCACTTACAGAAGGATCAAACATTATTGCTATATTTAGGCTATTGTCCTTGTGGAGAGCAGAGAATATTAGAATTCCCAAGAGTGCCTTTATCTCTGTGGGAGAGGTTTGACTGTTTGAAAACTGAATTGTTTTGTAGTTGGCTTGCTTTCTCACTATTTCTTCATTTGTATAAGTAACGATTGAGTTCACCATAGTGTCAGTAAAGAACAACTGAAACGCATCTAAAGAGGTTAGAACATCCTTACCGCTGCCTTTAGGCTGTTGTCGGATATTCACAATATTTCTAGGGGTATTTCTTGTACTTACGGTTGGAGGATTTTCAGTCCAGGAATAACCGTTTTTCCTTCGATTATTTTTGTCGTTCGTTGTGGAGTCTAGCTTGTAGATCCTGAAGAACCAGTAATAGTAGTAGTAGCAGCAGTAGCATTACTACTATCAGGTCTTGATTCATCAGATAGAGTTGTAACCGATTTTGTCCCACAACTACCAGAGGGACGAGGGGTGTCAGGAACTTGTGTAGTAGTGCTGTGTGGGCCTACCACTCCTGATGTGTACATTGAATTCTTTTCATTTGATGAATGACCACGACGTTTTCTCTTCAATTGTTCACGAAATTCATCATCTGAGGATTCATCTGAGGTTGAAGGTATATAGTCGTCACTCCCAGAGTATGCTAAAATGTTATTTTCTGACTCACTTCCGCTATCTCCTTCATCTTCATCGGTATCAAAACTATCACCATTTAAAAGTTTATCAATCTCCGATGGTGACAAAGCCATTTTATAAAAAACTAGTAGTCTAAAAAACAGCGTAAAACTCGACAAAAACAAATAAAAAGATATACTTAATATAGCCTATGGTACTAATTTTCAACACACTAAGTCAACAACAACAATGACGAATATTTGATCTAACAATTAAACTTAAATTGAAACACAACACTATGCAAAATAGTTACACCATCGGTATGATATCGTAACATTCATGAACTGACGTCAAAAGCTCTAAAACAAGAGCTTCCAGCATGACGGTTGCACGTGCACTGACCTTGTGAGTTGAGTGGGGAAAGACATTGGGAGGGCCGGAAAAGTCCGCGCTGAAACCTGTTCTATGCAATCAAATTTGTGTTACGTTTCGTAAAAATTACGACATCATACCATTCCAGGGTTAAAAAGTAAAGAAATAAAATTGACAATTAAATTGTATCATTAATGGACTAGATGTTAATGACATAATATTGATGTCCAAGTCATATTAAATATGCCAATTAAATTGAATGATTTGGCTAATTTTTATTTGTTTCTAGATTTTTTCAAATACTGTTAGTGTATTTATAGGAGTTTCAAATGAAATTAGTGAAAGTTAAAGGATTAAGCTTGCAGTATTTTTTCCCTTGTGTTTTCGTTAATTGAGAACTACATCATTATTAAGGGATGGATCATTGGAGGTTTATACTCTGTTATGTGCATCATACTTGTAGTCTTCACAATCTTCAACTGATTTAAGTCGGCCTATATTCACTGGTCAGTTTGTTGTTAAGCGTAGTTTAAAGGGACATCAATAATTGTTACATAGATGTGATGTGTTGTATACTGCAACGTTACTGCAACTACACAACTAAACAAAAAAGCATGAAACAAAGGGACACAATCATCCATGAAGTTGTGTTGATACACAGTGACAGTGAAGGGTATTTATATATATACTGTATATGTTTGCTTTGTTCAATGGACTGACTGCAAATGGTAGCTGGTCCTCACTTTTGGTTTCTCACTGTTTTGTTGTTGTTGTTGTTGTTGTTGTAAATATGGAGTCTTCCAGCAGTACTTTGTGAGTGTAATTTATGTATATTTTGGTGTGTTGAAGAGGTGTTCGTGCATGGATGTGATTTAGAATATAGTTAGTTATTTTAAAATCAGTGGAGTTATTGATGAACCTAACTGCAGTTCCTACCTATTTAGTCGTTTTCAGAAGGTTAGCTAAGGCCTGAAGCGATGTACCAGTACACAGCTTTATGTACATGCCCTGGGAGGGAGAATTATCATGCTTTATTAAAATTTGAGGGATCCATTCTGGTGAACTCTGGTGCCCATACTATGGATATTTCAATTAATTACTTTAATTAATTAAAAATAAAATTAAATTAAAATTGGCACCCGATAGTGGGGCAATGGTTATTAATGGTTATTTCAATTAGATTACAACACTAGGCTAAATGTGAAAAGAGTGTTGAAAAACTACAGGAAGATACTGTTGTTGATTGATTTTCAGAAGCAGCCTTCTCCATAGTCAGTTGATCTGCACAAACTGTACTAAAGAACCCTCAAACTGATTTCTGGATAACACTGTACCCTTGAAGAATGTATTCGTAACTGCTAAACCCATACTAGCATAGAAGTCCAGCAAACTCTTCACATACTTTCCCCACATGCCTGACAACTGAGTCACCCATGACGAGAGCCTCAACCCTACCCTCATTAGATCCCCTCCATTCCTAATTCCCTCTATTTCCCTGATGCCTCCAGAACTCACTTCCTCCTCTCTTTTCTCCCTCTCACTACCTTGTTCCACCTCCCTCATCCTATCATGTGCTCTGTGTTTCTCTTTCCTACTGGTCCCTTTCCTCTTGCCCGCTTCACCTCTGTAACACTTCCCTGATCTCCATCTTCCCTCTGCTGATTTACCTGCAGTGACACATACCAGTTCCTCACCGATACCTCTGCTGGGCCTGCTTCCAGAGGAAAAACCTTTACCCTTGTCCTTGACCTTAAGACATTAGCCCACCTGTCTTCCACATCGTCTTCCCTTCTATCCCTTCCCTCTCCCCTACCTTCCGTATCCTGTATATTGATTGAGAGAGGCCTATATTCATTCCTGTCCTCCATTACAAATCTAATTATCTCCCTCAAGCTCACTATCTCTTCCCTTATCATCCTTACTTCCCATTCACACCCACAGTCCTTACACCTACTTCTCCCAGCCATTCTTTTATCTCTTTAAAGAAATGTATAAGAATATAGAAATATCAGTAGAAGTAAAATAGCGTATTCTATGAATAGAAGTAAGTATATATATGTCAAAGGAAATAATGTATACTACACAAAGATTTCATTACGATAATACAATCAGAAAATTTACTGTCAGAATAACTATGGTACAGTTATACTAGTTAAATGTATCCTGATTATAAAATACTAGGAATAAGAAGTTAACTATAGAAATGTACAAATAAAATAAATACATATAATTATGGACAAGCTGCTGCTGTATATGTGTGCTTTGTTCAATGTACTGACTGCAAATGGTAGCTGGTCCTCGCTTTTGGTTTCCCACTGTTGTTGTTGTTGTTGTTGTTGCTGTTGTTGTTGTTGTTGTTGTAAATATGGAGTCCTCCAGCATAATTTTGTGAGTGTATTTTATGTATATTTTGGTGTGTTGATGAGGTGTTCGTGCATGGATGTGATTTAGAATATAGTTAGTTATTTTAAAATCAGTGGAGTTATTGATGAACCTAACTGCAGTTCCTACCTATTTAGTCGTTTTCAGAAGGTTAGCCAGGTTTTTAGCCAGGGTCTTGGTGAAGTTATTGTTATCTTTCAGCTTGAATTAATTTAACATTAAATTATTAGTTACCGAGCTCGATAGCTGCAGTCGCTTAAGTGCGGCCAGTATCCAGCATTTGGGAGATAGTGGGTTCGAACCCCACTGTCGGCAGCCCTGAAGATGGTTTTCTGTGGTTGCCCATTTTCACACAAGGCAAATGCTGGGGCTGAATCTTATTTAAGGCCACGGCCGTTTCCTTCCCACTCCTAGCCCTTTTCTGTCCCATCATCATCATAAGACCTATCTGTGTCGGTGTGACTTAAAGCAACTTGTAAAAAAAAAATGAAACCAACTTGTTGCCCTTGTAAGAAGTGAGTCAACATACCATAATTTTGGTGGCATGTGATATCAAAGAAGCTGTACAGTCACCGAGCTCGATAGCTGCAGTCGCTTAAGTGCGGCCAGTATCCAGTATTCGGGAGATAGTGGGTTCGAGCCCCATTGTCGGCAGCCCTGAAGATCGTTTTCCGTGATTTCCCATTTTCACTCTAGGTAAATGCTGGGGCTGTACCTTAATTAAGGCCACAGCCGCTTCCTTCCTACTCCTCTAGCCTTTCCTGTTCCATCGTCGCCGTAAGACATATCTGTGTCGGTGTGACGTAAAGCAAGTTGTAAAAAAAAAACAAAAAAAAAACAAAAAAAAAACAGCTGTACAGTGAATAGGCACAAATATGGATTTAACCCAATCTTCCGTATTTGATTACAGATTTCACCGATATAATTGATCCATTCATTCTTTGTCTGTTGTAACATACCTGTAGTGATATTGTCTACTTCTGGTGCCTTATGGGACTGTCAGTGCTACCGGGCGAGTTGGCCGTGCGGTTAGGAATGCGCAGCTGTGAGCTCGCATCCGGGAGATAGTGGGTTAGAACCCCACTGTCGACAGCCCTGAAAATGGTTTTCCATGGTTTCCCATTTTGACACCAGGCAAATGCTGGGGCTGTACCTTAATTAAGGCCACGGCCACTTCCTTCCCATTCCTAGGCCTTTCCTATCCTATCATCGCCATAAGACCTATCTGTGTCGGCGCGACGTAAAACAACTAGCAATAAAAGATAAAATCTCTCAGTGGTCTGATAACTCTTTCGACCTCTAGCCGCAACACATTTCAACATCTGACCATCTTTATAGATTGAGATCACAGAGATTTTACAAAAGTTATGAATCTATTTTAAACATGTTTTACTTCTACATATTATTTACATGTTGGATACTTTGATACTCATTGTACTAATTGAGTAATTCTTTTTGTTTTCAGATCAGTGATATAACCGCCCTCAGTGATGATACTTACAGAGGAATCAGGGAGTTATATGCTGACCATAATCGCATTACATCAATTACAGTTTTGGAGTACTCAGGGTTTATGAATAACTTCACCAAGCTCAATCTTCGGAACAACCACCTCAAATCGGTAGGCATGTGAATATTAAACTTTGTTCTTGGTTCTTCATTAAGTAACTTCATAAGTAGCTAGGATGGAGTGTGAGTATGATGATCCAAAGTGAAAAACTAGCCAGCATAAATAGGCAATGTTCTCAGGTACTAAGCGATGTTGCCATACTCTGCAATTTTCATGAATCGTGGTGAAGAAGACCTGTGTTGGTAGGACGTAAAGCAACTTGTAAGAGTAGTGAATAGGCACAAATATGGATTTAACACAATATTCCGTACTTGATTACAGATTTCACTGATATACTTGTTGTTGTTGTCCACGTACTGGCTGCATGTGTTAATATCGAATATAGAAATGAAGCAGGTGGAACTCGTAAGTAATGGGCATTCTTTCACCTTAATGAAAATTAGAGGAGTACACATACCCTTCTTCTTCTCCTACTTCTTCAGTTCCTGTTTCCAGTTCTCTCCTGGGTCAGGTTATGACTTAAGGACTTCCATTGTTGTCTGTCTCTGCACCATTCCTTTCTTGGTTCTATTTTTCTTTTATCTTTCCTCCCCTCTTCTCTGTACTCTTCTCCACTATATGTATCCATCTCTTTTGAGGCCTACTTTGTGGTCTTTTTCCTGTTGGTTTTTCTGTGAACACTTATGTATCCACTATATGTATCCATCTCTTTTGAGGCCTACTTTGTGGTCTTTTTCCTGTTGGTTTTTCTGTGAACACTTTCTTTGGACCTCAGTTTTCTCTTATTCACATCACATGTTCATTCCATTCCAGCTTGCTTGTTTCTAACCTGTTCTGCAGTTTTGAAACTCGTGTCTTCTTTTTAATCTGTTCATTTATGATTTTGTCCTTTCTGATTCTGTATTTTTCTTGTCTTCCCTATGATACACCTAAGGAATTTCATCTTGGCCATCTGAACTCTACTCTTATATCATTTTGTTGTTGTCCATGTACTGGCTGCATGTGTTAATATCGATGCATAATAGGTCGAATGTAGGACTTCTTTGAATTTCATTGGAACTTCTTGGTTTCACATTATCCCCTTGACCTTCTGACAGAAGTAATTTCCTTGTTATGCTCCCTTTCCAGTCTCCTCAGCTATCTTCCCATCTTCTCTGATTACACTTTTCAATTATTTGAAATTTTGCACAGCATCTGTTGGTTTTCCATTTACTTCTACTACCGTATTTACTTCTATAACTCGCCACTGCCTACATCTTGCACCCTATTTTTAACATTTGAAATTGCAGGGGGAACAGTCCCCACTCATAACTCGCATTAATTTCTGACGTCATAAAGACAAGCGGTACATACACGAAATAAAGTTTGGGTATTCCATGGATGTGCCTATATTAAATATCAGGATTGTACCAATTGCTGTTACAGTACTTTGTACTTGATAGTACAAGAAGAAGCTGCATTTCTTTCTACATGCAGAACGGTTGAGGCTAGCTGTTGTAACAAAAATACCTAACTCGCAAACCCCCCGCACCAAGGTCGCATTTCTAGACAGTCAGTCACACTCGGCCATCCCTCTCACTCTTCAGTCTTTGTCAATATGCTTATCCCTACCCGTCTGGCAGAGCTGCTCACATGAACTGGGAGTGATTCCCTGTCCCGGTAGCCAAGTGATCACGGTATTAGGTAACGTCCATCTGTTGTATTGTCAACAAGTACCAGGTGTATTCTGTCTTCATGTTTCATTGTTGTTTCTCAGTTAAGTTTTCTTGTGTAGGTCGATCTTTTAAGTTATGGAGAAACGTGGGAGTTATACTTCTGGGTTTAAACGCAAAGTGATAAAATATGCTGAAGAACATGGTAACAGAGCTGCCGGTTAAGAATTCAGTGTGACTGAGTTTAATGTTTGCTATTGGCATAAACAGAAAGCTGCGCTAGAAACCACCAACGGAACAAGTAAGGCATACAGAGGGCCGATAACTGGTAAGTTTCCTGAGCTGGAAGGCGAATTGCTTCATTATGTTACAGAGTAGCGAAATGATGGCTTTAGTATCTCGCACGAGATACTACATTTCAAAGCGCGCAAACTAACGATTAAAGGAGGAATCAGCTGTTAGGATCTGAAAGTGAGCCGGGGTTGGATCCATAGATTCATGACACGAAAGGGTTTGTGTTTGTGAAGGCGATCATCTCTCTGTCAGAGAATGTCAAGTGATTTCAGCGACAAAATCATAGATTTTCATCGCCATGTGATAGCAATTCAGAAGAAAAACAATTACCTCTTATCTCAAATTGGCAATGCAGATCAAACCCTGATAAACTTCGACATGCCATGCAACACTACCATCAACAAGAAGGGAGAATCTAGCGTGCTTGTACGTACAACTAGGTGTGAAAAATAGCGTTGCGCTATCATGCTAGCAATAACTGCAGACGGAAGAAAATTGGCACTGTACATTATTTTCAAAAGAAAAACAGTGCCTAAAGCGAAGTTTCCCAAAGGCGTTCATGTGCGGGTTCAAGAGAAAGGATGGATGCATACAGCTCTTGTCCAGAACTGGGGCCATACGGTGTGGTGAGCACGGCCAGCGGCACTGATTCGATGCCCAGCAATGCTAGTGTGGGACAGTTTTCTGCGGACACTTGGTGGAGGACACGAAGAAACGTCTGCAAGAAATTAAAACTAATCTCGTTGTAATTCCTGGTGGACTCACACATTGTCTGCAGCCCTTAGATGTTTGCATCAACAAGCCCTTCAAGGACAACATACGTAAATTTTACGCCAAATGAATGGCAGGAAGGGAGCATGAGCTGACGCTGGCAGACAAAATAAAAGAGGCCATCAGTTGAACTTGTGTGTGATTGGATTGTGCAGGCGTGGGTTATGATCTCGACAGATGTTATTGTGAAGAGTTCCTTGAAGATGGGCATCACAAATACATTGAACGGAAGTCAGGATGTTGCAGTGTGGGATGGTGACCAGAATGATGCACGCGAGAATAGCTCGGAGATTGAAGGCAGTGGCAGTGAATAGGATAAGTATGCCAGTTGTCTTGTTTTAATAGCCTAATGTAAATTTTACATTTTTTTCGGGAATGCGATCTTTTGCACACAAATCCCCGCAAATACCACTCACCAAAAATGTTCACACTTATTTTTGGTCAAAAAAGTGCAAGTTATATGTGAGCAAATACGGTACAATCTCCTTCCTTCCTTCCCTTCCGTACTCGCTCTCTCGCTCAATCACTCAAGCCGTATTGTTCTTCTTCGTATTTTGTGTTCTGATTTCATCCTCAAACTTCCTGTGGATATCCTCTTGAATAATGGGATTATTAAACCCTTACCCCAGTCTCGTGGGACTTAGTATTTCATCTGTATCCCTCTAAAGAATCTATACAACCACTGCTACCAGGTGCATTGCCACACTTCATCTTCCATACAGCTGCTTCCTTTTTCTAGCATGGATGTGTTTTTCTCTTGTGCTTCTCCAAAAATTATTTCTTCTTGCTTCCCTTCACCAGCTAATTCTGTGAATATACTCATACATAATATTCTGTAAGTATAGGAAAGCAATAAACAAAAGTCAAATCAGTCAGAGAGAGAGAAATGAGAAAGGAACACACATACCATGTTTACTCATGTATTAGACCCCCTTGTGTATTAGACACCCCCCCCCCCCCCGGGCTTTTCAAGACGAAGGAAATTTAAAAAATAAATCTCGCATACAAGATCCCCCAACGTAATTCGTCAGAGAAGAACAATGATTCCGCTTTGAAGCGGGTACAAGCTTTACTGCAGCGGTGATGACATTACACATATTTGTGAATGGTTTCATCCATACGACCCACGCAATGAAAACACGCATCGAAGTCTTGCAGTATATGTTTGTTTCATAGTTAAGAAATGTCCGCCCCGTAGTGTAGGCCTACTGCAGCTCTGAAGAAATGAAATGGCGTATGGCTTTTAGTGCCGGGAGTGTCTGAGGACAAGTTCGGCTCGCCAGATGCAGGTGTTTTGATTTGACGCCCGTATGTGACCTAGGCGTCGTGATGAGGATGAAATGCTGATGAAGATGACACATACACCCAGCCTCCGTGTCAGTGAAATTAACCATTTATGGTTAAAATTCCGGACCCTGCCGGGAATTGAACCCTTAACTGCTGTGACCAAAGGCCAGCACACTATTTTTGCGGCCACCAAATTAGGCGGGTCAGAGAAATTACACTGTTGCCAAGGTTATATAGCAACTGGCAAAGAAATGTCTAACTCAACACATCGTTTTGGAGCACGAGGCAAGTTGTTCTCTCTCAAGCTCCTGATGTTACTTCATATAATGTTTCAGAACAAATTATACTACAAGCTTCAGAAAAGACTGTTGATTTCAGTGGTATAACTATTTTCCATATAAACCACTTTAAATAATTATTATTAAATATAAAATCTTGAACGAGTAAATTTAAATCCGTAGAATCATTTATTGAAAATTTCAGTAAGCGGCCAAGTTTTTGTTTCTTCAGCCAATAAAATTTTGTCTGTGGGAAAAATGTAAAAAATCACCTGACTTATATTTTTTATCTGAAACATATTTTCGTGAGTCTTATAATTTTCCTGGAAAATGGCCCGGAAAGTGATCATGTAATTGTCGCTTGCTGAGGCAGTTTGGGGCGCGCGCGCCAGCACAGGCTGCAGGACACTGTAAATACTTTCGGATTACATATTAATCTCTATCAGTTTTATTACATTATAACTTTAAATGTTTGAATACTGTATATTGTACCGAGTAATATAGAAAAAGAACTACTTTAAAGAATAGGTTTACATTAATTTACACTGAATTGAGAAACGGTTTCTAACTTCAAGGCAGTCTATGATTTCTTAGTCACTGTCACCACTCATCTCACTATCTGTCAGGTCGTCATTTACACTGATGATGAATGGCTCCATTCTTTCGTCCCTTACTATTTCCTTGGCCCAATTGTCTGTTTGAAGATTTTCCGCACGATTGAAGCATTTTTCCCAATCTGCAGCAGTCACACGGTTAATGGCTTCTGACGTGAGTTTTTCTGCGTCCTTTATTTTGAATGTCTTGTTCCTCTCTGCCACTTCTCTCTTGACTTGAGCCCAAATCAATTTACATTCACTATCCATCTTTAACTATACTTACGGTGTGAGCTCAACAGCTGCATGACAGGGAATGACTCGGGTAAGGTGGCCTGGAGCGGATGGGCTTCAGCTAGACAGCACTGCATGATCAGCATTGCCAATTCGTGCTCGGAGGTAAGCAACTCTTGACCATCTGTCGCTTCGCCGTTCCCATATCTGACGACAGCACAGTTTTCCTCACCCGCCTAATTTGGTGGCCACGACAATAACCATTCAGCCATGGAGCCGGACACTGCAGCTCTGATGACGTTACATGCCCTTCGTGATGTCTGCCTCATCAGAAGAATAAACGAGATGAAACAAATGACGTGATATGAGTAATTAAAACTGACTATATTTACTGTATATGCAGGCCTCAAAGTCGTATTCAACATTTGTCTTTTTAGATTTAGAAATACTGCCTTCCAGTGAAATAGCCAGTATAACTCAAATACATTCAGAAGTTTGTTAAAGAATAGTGTAGAATGTTTACTTGTACAATTTATAGCTCTTTATAGCGTAGAAGTCATGTGTTCACTGCACAAAATTTGAGGTTATCACATCTTAGACCCCCCCTCCTAATTTTTTTGGCTGTAAAAGTGGAAAAAAAATAAAAGGGGTCTAATACGCGACTAGATACAGTGATGGGGTGAACGGATGAACACAATGGCAGGTCAGTTTGGGAACAGGGAGCAACAGAAATAAGAGGTGAGGACAAGCATGGATACATGCATTTTTGTGTTTCAAACATGGGTGAATGTGGTTTTGTGTTTCAAACATGGATACATGTGTTTTTGTGTTTCAAATATGGATACATGTCCTTTTGTGTTTCAGTGTTGGCGTCTTCGTCTCCTGTTTCTGTTGTTCTCTGTTCTCAAACTGACCTGCCATTGTGTTCATCCTATTGTATGTGTTCCTTTCTCATTTCTCTTTCTCTCTCTTTCTGTGACTTCTTACATAATATTCAATAATTAGGAAAAATACTCTTCTCATATGTAGAGTATAGCCTCTCTTTGTGTCAAAATTTGTCATTTTTTAGACTTTGTATCCTCTCATATTTCCACTCTGTTCTTAACTGATCCATGCAGCAACTTATTTCCTTTAATGCCTTCCTGCAATGTGCCTATGAAACTTTTCCAGCATCTTATTTTTGCCTCTTTTACAACCTTTTGGCACACTTTCGTGACTTCATGACATCTTTGCCTATTCTTTGCACTTATGTTACTTTTCCTTCCTCTAAGTTATTTGCTTCTCTTTTACTGCTTCCTTTACCCTATCATTCTTTCTTTTTCCCCATTACTCTTCCAAAGATGTTTTCTACACATTTAACAAATACGTGTATTGCTTAACGAACCTTAGAGATGTATTTTTTCAGATCATCTTGAAATTTTCCCCTTGTTTCCTTCTCCTTTAATATCCATATCTTCATTTTTCTCTCTCTTGCTCTTTTAACTATTTTACTGAGCCTTAGTTAGCTACTACAATTTTATGATTTGCTTTGATATCCTTCTCTTGTCATAGCTGTGATATTTTCCAGGTTTCTCTATTTGTCCCCTCTGTTAAAATGAGACTGATCATTGTTTTAGCCCCCCCCCCCCCCAAATCTATATCTACAGTAAAACTTCTTTTATACATTTTCGAGGGGACTGAAGGAAAAAACATATAAGTGTGAAAAATGTTTAAATGAAATTCTGTAAATATGAAGCTGAATTATATTCCAAAGTATATATGGCAACATGAAAAAAATATAAACATGAAAGAAATGCACCTAAATTTAAAAAATACAGAGAGACGGAAACGAGTCACTTTACGGAATTAAGTAGACAATGATCGTGGTTTTGCTTTTTGTTGGCCGCAGCCACGGCATGAAGAGTATTCTCAAACCGGTATAATTCGGCCATTATTTCGTCAGAAACGTTATGGCGCATCACGAAATGTTTGATAGTCCATAGTGCATTGACAGTGTCATTAAAGTTCACTGAAGTATGCTGCGGCACTTTGGTATCATCGTTGTCATCATCATCATGATTCCAGTCCTCATTCGGACCCTTTTGAGCGTCTTCAGCAATCTCGGAGATAGTCATGGCTTCTGCAGTGACGAGGTTAGCATCAACATTTATGTAATCTGGCAGTAGGCCGGAGAAGGCGGCTAAGTAGTGCGGCGGGCTACCGCTTGGAGACACGGAATTCACACGAGCTACTCTGTAGCAAAATCCAGTCGCCCAGTGTGAAGCGGCCCTGAAAGACACGATTCTCTGAGTTGTTGTTATAATAGTATGTTTTTTGCTGTTCTGTAGAATGCAAGGGTGAAAGTTATACAACAGTTAAATAATGTGTGCATAACTTTTTCATCCCATTGACAGTCACACCAAAGACTACAGTTTGTGCTATTTTAAAGATATTCACAATTTTAGTAGTTTTCATGACGTGACGTCATATATGTCACATTTTAATTGGACGCGTTCGACTTTGCATTTCAGTTAACATTCAACATTTTTATTAAGCTGTCTTGTATATCATCGGCTGAAGATGTCCTGAAGTAGGACTAAACATATCTCAAAATATAATAATGTTGTCTTAAAATATAGACAGACAATTTTGTATTGTAAAGGTGAAGTGTTTAGTAAAGGATTTCACAAGTATATTTCAGCACAAGACGCCGGTCGATCTGGGAGGCCAGCCTCATCCATTACGGATGAGAACAGCAAGTGGGCAGTGGATGAGACGATTAGGGCGGACCAGTGCATAACCATTCGTGCGCTAGCAATGGATCTCAACATCAGCTTCGGTAGCCTCAAAAAGGCCCTGAAGGGTCGACGCTTCCTGTTGGATGGAGGTGTGTAGCAGGCGGTTACAGACTTCTTCATTCAGCAGGACGCCGTGTTTTACCACACGGGGATCTTCAAACCTGGTGCGTCGGTGGGATGAGTGCCCCATTGCTCACGGCGATTTTGCCTGATTGGCATCCTGATTGGGGACTGTACGGCCGTTGAATGGAAACTTTCTGATCACCCCTTAAATTTTGTAAATGCTTCAGAATTGTGACATCTGTGAATGTCCGGCAATAAGAATTAGTACTTGTAATAAGCGAAGAAGGAGCCTCCATGGCTCAGGTGGCAATGCGCTGGCCTCTCACCACTGGGTTCTATGGTTCAAATGCCAGTCACTCTGTGTGATTTGTGCTGGATACAGTGGAAGCGGGACAGGTTTTTCTCCAGGTACTCTGGTTTTCCCTGTCATCTTTCATTCCAGTGACATTTTCCAATATCATTTCATTTGTCAGTCATTAATCATTGCCCCAGAGGAGTGTGACAGGCTTCGGCAGCCAGCACGTTTCCTATCCTTACTGCTATATAGGGGCTTCATTCAGTCCTTTCCTGACCTGGTTGAATGACTGGAAACAGGCTGTGGATTTTTCAAGAAGCAAAGAAATGGAACTCTACTTCATTTTGTTTTGACTGCAAACTATAACCAAACTAACATTACTTATAAATATAATTCTGCACTTCATCTCAATTTTATGCAACAATAAACAAAATACTGTTCACCATGTTGAATGGTAAGTGAACTCCAGTTGTTATGACTGAATACATACCGAGTGAGCTGGCTGTGCGGTTAGTGTCACATAGCTGTGAGCTTGCATTCAGCAGCCCTGAAGATGGTTTTCTTTGGTTTCCCATTTCCACACCAGGCAAATGCTGGGGCTGTACTTTAACTAAGGTTATGGCTGCTACCTTTTCATCCTTGTTTCACCGAAAACCTTTCGATGTGTTAGTGTGACGTTAAACTACCAGCAAAAAAAGTAAATAAAATAATTATGTCTGAATACACAGCTTATGCTGACTCAATGTAGAGTAACAGTGGGTGTGATACGAGGATAATATATCATTGCCATCATAGGCTGTTCATGAGTACTCAATTAAATAAAGTACCGCTTGAAAACTTTTCTGCAATACTTTAGAAGGGAAAGTCATTGCAGCAGCGGTAATTGTACCCAGATTGGTAAAAATATTTATATAACAACATTGAAGAAAAAATTAAGAGTGTTACGACCTTGCAGAAATATGTACTGGCAAAAAAATGAAAAATTATTAAAAGTCCTTGTGACCTGCAAGCCTTCAGGCTGAGGAATGGTTGCTAGGTAGGCACAACAGGGCAGCAGCACCATGAAGATGTCTTTTTTTTTTTTTTCAGTAGTTACACTTGGTGTTGTTATTTGAGTCATCAGTCCATAGACTGGTTTGATGCAGCTTTCCATGCCACCCTATCCTGTGCTAACCTTTTCATTTCTACGTAACTATTGCATCCTACATAGCCAAATCAATCTCCTTTTACCAATTCGATTCAGTATCTCTTCATTCGTGATTCGATCTATCCATCTCACCTTCAGCATTCTTCTGTAACACCACATTTCAGAAGCTTCTATTCTCTTTCTTTCTGAGCTAGTTATCGTCCATGTTTCACTTCCATACAATGCCACGCTCCACACGAAAGTCTTCATAAACATCTTTCTGATTCCGATCCCAATGTTTGAAGTGAGCAAATTTCTTTTCTTAAGAAAGCTCTTCCTTGCTTGTGCTAGTCTGCATTTCATGTTGTCCTTAATTCTGCCATCGTTAGTTATTTTACTACCCAAGTAACTATATTCATCTACTTCCTTTAAGACTTCACTTCCTAATCTAATGTTTCCTACATCACCTGCCTTCGTTCGACTGCACTCCATTACTTTTGTTTTGGACTTATTTATTTTCATCTGTTACTCCTTACCCAAGATTTCATCCATACCATTCAGCAACTTCTCGAGATCTTCTGCAGTCTCAGATAAAATAACAATATCATCGGCAAATCTCAAGGTTTTGATTTCCTCTCCTTGGACTGAGATTCCCTTTCCAAATTTCTCTTTGATTTCCTTTACTGCTTGTTCTATGTAAACATTGAAAAGGAGGGGGGACAAACTGCAGCCTTGCCTCACTCCTTTCTGGATTGCTGCTTCTTTTTCAAAGCCCTCGATTCTTATCACTGCAGACTGTTTTTTATACAGATTGTAGATAATTCTTCGTTCTCGGTATCTGATCCCTATCATCTTCAGAATCAGAAATAGCTTGGTCCAGTCAACATTATCGAATGCCTTTTCTAGATCTACGAATGCCATGTACGTGGGCTTGTCCTTCTTGATTCGATCCTCTAAGATCAGACGTAAAGTCAGGATTGCTTCACGTGTCCCTACATTTCTTCTGAAGCCAAATTGATCTCCTCCCAACTCAGCTTCAACTTGTTTTTCCATTCTTCTGTAAATAATACGTGTTAAAATTTTGCAGGCATGAGATACTAAACTAATGGTGGGGTAGTTTTCACACCTGTCAGCACCGGCTTTCTTGGGAATAGTTATAACAACATTCTGCCGAAAATCGGATGGGACTTCTCCGGTCTCATACATCTTGCACACTAAATGAAATAACCTTGCCGTGCTGGTTTCTCCTAAGGCAGTCAGTAATTCAGAGGGAATGTCATCAATTCCAGGTGCCTTGTTCCTATTTAGGTCACTCACAGCTCTGTCAAACTCTGACCTCAAAATTGGGTCTCCCATTTCATCAGCATCAATAGCCTCTTCATGTTCCAGAACCAAATTATCTACATCTTTACCTTGATACAACTGTTGGATATGCTCCTGCCATCTTTCTGCTTTGTCTTTATGTGCAAGGATATTTTTCAAGGCTGAAAAACTCTGCACTGTTCTTATGATTTTAATATTTATTATCCTTTTCTGAGATTTATGCAGCTGTTAATTGAGATTTAAAATATCAATGCATTGTGGCATATGCGACCTACTACAGTGGTTTCCTGCTCCACGTTTTGGAAAGTGAGACTTCATAAATATGACTTCACCATGCTCTCATGTAATGTCAGTTAAAATAGCCTGAACATCCGGAATCTTGTAGGAGTATGGCTGAAAAATTAAAGCCGTCATTTGGCCACCGCGGTGAATTTAGTGTTAATAGGTCTATTAATTCTTCATAATTTCTTCTGTACTTGCTGTATTTTTCTTATAAAATTAAAAACAGATGTAACTTACTTGGTTTAACGTATTTTCCTCTTCATGAAATGTGACTAACAATTCTGTAAGGTTTTCTAAAATCGCCCTCTTACCCAAGGGCCGGGCTTTGATTAACTGTCAGGTCACAGGTCACCTGTATCTGATGGCTCGTTCCGCTGAGTACGTGAGAACAACTGTGGAACTACCGATATCTGACGGTGATATAGCGGTCCCAGTCTGGAATATCACGCTATGTAAGTCATTACCTATATTACTAACGAACAAACATAAATTATCAATCAAGTTGCTTGTCTACACAGATAAGGATACCAACTCCCAGATCAACGCAAGAACATTGGCTGCTGTAGGAACGACGAAATAGTTCGGCATCAACCACAGCAGTTTTGATGTGTTATTTAGTTTCAAGCTTGGATATGTTGTTTGGACCTCATCAGTGTTTTAAATTAAGACTGTAAATTGTGTCATACCAGAGTGTTTATATTATTATTGGTTATATGTGTGCTTATGTCTTCCAATTGGAGCGTGGCTGACGATGACCCAATATACAGGGTTATTCACCTAACATGTTACACAGAAATAACTTCTAAACCATTAAACATATCGGCATTCTGTTTTCATATTCGTAAATGGTACCCAGGCCCTTGTAAAATAACGTGCTATTTAGTCTCGTGGGGTGATTAATAAGCGAGATATTGATACTAACTCCATATTTTTAAATGGAATGGCACAAATTCTTACAGCTGGCCTCAAAGATCAACTGCGTACAAGTTCAAATATGTAAGTATTTTCAAAATCGGGCAATTACTTTTTGAGATATAAATAAGAACAGCATGCGCGGTTTTGCTGCCGCATTAGACGGCGTGAGTCGGGCATGGACATATTGAGGGGCAAGCTGCTTCCTGGCCTTGATTCCAGCCACAGAACGGATACCAGGCATGTATTGTAAACATAATGTGATGTACCGTAACATACCGTGGGTGTGCAACGTTATTGTATGATTGGCGAACACACAACGGGGAAGGGAGATTAAAGTTGTATTATTTTGTTTTGACATGTAATAGGTTGCGCTCAGTTTAGCGTTCTTTCTCACGGATGGGAATGGGAAGGGTTTGGAAAGGAAGTCAGCCGTGGCCTATCACAAAGGTACCTATCCGGTTTTTGCCTGGTGTTGAACATGGGACACCATGAAAATCACTTTCAGGTTGGGCGAGGCAGAACTGGAACGTACGCTCTCCCGAATGCACGCTGCTACAGTCGCGCTGGAGCTCTGCGGAGATTAATGCATGTAAAATAGAACATAAATAATAGTGTTGCTGCCATCTCACCACGATCAGCTCTGACCATTTGCTTTTCTAGAAGGAGGTCTTCCGGTGTTTTGTGTTATGTTTATTTCTCAACTCATAGAGTAGTACGTACTGTACACTAAAACCAGTGACAATTATAGCTTTCATTATGTTCCTTTCAAGGCAAAGTACTTATTCTATTCCTTTTAAACACATCAACCCTTTCTGTCCTGTCATGTGTTCGTCTGTTATACATACTTTGCAAACCCATTACATGTGTACGAGGTGCTTACATGCCTGGTATCCGTTCTGTGGCTGAACTCACTCCCAAGAAACTGCTTGCGCCTCAATATGTCTTTGCCCGACTTCATGCCGTCTAATGCGGCATGCAAAATAGCACTTGCTGTTCTTACTTATATCTCAAAAAGTAATTGTCCGATTTTGGAAATACTTACATATTTGAACTTGTACATAGATGAACTTTTAAATCAGCTGTATGAATTTGTGCTGTTCCATTTTAAAATATGGAGTTAGTATCAATATCTCGGTTATTAATCACCCCATGAGACTAAGTAGCACGTTATTTTACAAGGCCCTGTGTACCATTTTTGAATGGAAAAACAGAATGCCGATATCTTTAATGGTTTAGAAGTTATTTCCGTGTAACATGTTAGGTGAATAACCCTGTATATGGGGTAAGAACTAGTCCCAGTTTTATAAGACAATATACTGTATATTCTAATGGTATTGAATAGGTGGACCCTTCCTACCCTTTGATAGTAATATAAGATTGTCGGCAGGGGGGATTCATTGCACTGAACATGCATCTCCTCATAACTTGCAGGCCTTCAGGCTTAGCAGCAAGGATAACCACTCTGTTAACATGATTTTCATATTTATTATCTAGTTTTAATATGTACGCAGCCATTAACTCATTTAAAATATCAAGGCACATGTCGCATATGTGACTTATTGCAGTGGTTTCCTGCTGCACATTTCAGGAAGGTGAAGCTCTTTAAAGATCACTTCATCGTGCTCTTGTATAAACTCAATGAAAAGAGCCTGAAACTGGGAAATTTCTCTCTCCATCACCGTTGTTCTTAAGTAAACTAATTCAGAAGAAATTCAAAAGATGTAGCTGCTTCATGAAATGTTTAAAATCCTTCCTTAATAGGTGGTATTTGTTTATGCAACTGTGGTGTCAGGGCCAGTTTATTAGATACATGTCAAGCCATCTCTTCAGCAAGAAACAAGCTTACTTCATCTACATGGTGTAATCCATCTCACCAAGGACTAGAATCTCACTCCTCTTTTGAGATCTGTCTCATGAGATGCATCTCACTTTTGTTGATATTACACATCAAGTATTTGAAAGTCACGTGTTAGGCCCATGTATTCAAGTAGTTCATGTTCAGTCCAACAAAATACTATCTATTTCTAAAACACCATTTGCAATTCCAACTTCTGTACAGTACATTTAAAAAACATTAAGGCAGGGCAGTAATTGTGATCTTAGGACAAGGGAGTGCTTTTCCCCACAGTTTTCCTGTGTATAATATTTTTTGCTTTAAAAAGAAATATTGCAAGAAATAGAACAAGTATCAAGATGATGATAGTATTTATAATATAGGAATGTACAAGGCAGAACTTGTGTGTTCTGGCTGCTTGACTGCAGAGAAGAAATCATTATTCTGTGTTATATCAAACGTTTTTCCATGCTGAAATACTTGATCACTTAGTATTTCTGAAAGTAGTTTGCATTATTCATGAAAGATGAACTGGGCATTGTTCAGACTGAAATACCAAAAGGATCCAACACGCCTAAATGGTTGAAAAATAAGGTGTCTAGCATCCATAGTCAGTACTGATAATAGGAATTCACTTTAGATTGACAAACCATTTACCCTAACACATGCAAAATTACTCAGAGATGCCTGCTATGAAGCTACATTGAACCATCAGGTTGATGTAATATGGTTGGACCTGCTATAGACATTGTGGGTTCTGCAAAAAATTGTCCATTGTGGAAGCTGTCTACTTAAATGTGGTTATCCAAATAAATTGAGGAACTTAGGGTAAGCTTTGCAAATGTATGTGATTGCTAGACGTAGCTACTGGACACATTGATAAGTGGCGAGGATTTTCATTGGCTCAGACTTCTTTCATTCACTGTCCAGGACTTAAGGTGTATAATTTTACCTGTGCCATGACAACCCACGCGCTGTAGTTCGCTTACTGGACTTTTGACATACTACGATTTCACATCGTATGATTTAACTTGCTGGGCTGAGTGGCTCGGACGGTTAAGACGCTGGCCTTCTGACCCCAACATGGCAGGTTCGATCCTGGCTCAGTCCGGTTTGAAGGTGCTCAAATACGTCAGCCTCGTGTCGGTACATTTACTGGCACGTAAAAGAACTCCTGCGGGACTAAATTCCGGCACCTCGGCGTCTCCGAAAACCGTAAAAGAGTAGTTAGTGGGACGTAAAACAAATAACATTATTTATGATTTAACTTACCACATTTGACATAGTACGACTTAATATACTGAACATTTCACATACTAAAATTTATTACCCATTTTATTAAATATTACGGCATTATTCCAATTTACAAATTAAAGTTATGGCAACATGTTTTAAGGTACAGTAAAATGTTACCTTCCTCTTTGTGTTGCAGGTAAGACTGAACAATGGAAAGCAGTCGTCCATTAACTCTTTCATATATAGCCTTCTGTTTTTGTTTAATTTTTCTTCCTGCGTCCAACTCGAGCCTCAGTTGATTTGTATCCGGATGTTTTTTCGTATTTCTTGCAACATAGAATTAATTAATTTATTAATTAATGGTGTGGGGCCTCCGAAGAGGCCTGATGCAGGTCTTTCAAGTTGACACCGTGTAGGCGACCTGCGCATCTATGAAGATTATGAATTCTAATGATGAAGATGGCACACACACCCATTCTCCGAGCAATCGGAATAACCACGTAAGGTTAAAATCCCCGATTCAGTTGGGAATCGAACCTGGGACCCCGTGGACTAAAGGCCAGCACACTAACCATGTAGTCATGAAGCCGGACAACATAGAATATAATTTAGTGTCTGTCTGTACATTTGTTATTTTATTGTTGTGTTTTGCCCCCCAGAGGTTTGACAGTAGCCTGTACACAATGCGGAGACAATATCCATCATTTTTAAATGTTTTGTCATCTGTCTTGTCTTTTTGTTTAAATTGAGTAAATGCAAAGACTGGTTATCCATGTTCCCTTCATACTTGCCAGTATTAAGGTAGACACATTCAGAATTTTCCTACACTTGGTTTTATTTTAATTTGTTAAGTAGGAGCTGAGAAAAACATTTTTACCTCAACAATACCACCTCTCAGCCAGTAAGAGCGAACAATAAGCCCAGCGACTTCCTTCAAGGGCCACCGATGCCACGCTCATTGTATAGAATGCAAAGCCATTTGAAATAAACTCTTCAACATCCTTCACATGTGCACCAACTGTAAGATTTTGTCTTCTTTGATTGTTGCTTCACTGAGATTTTTATGCTTTTACCTGTGATAACTCTAGAACTGCACATGTTGTTTTGAAACCTAAGGCTATTTAGAGAAAGGAAGTTCTGTGAAAGATACCTAACAATTCCTTGCTGATAATATAATGATAGTAGTATAAAAATTTGCGCAGCACTAGTTAAAAAATATAGTAGCTGGAAGTAGATTTCAACAATGTATGATTTTCAGGGTTTAAAGATAGTTTCTAAGGCCGAGTAGTAATACTAGAAATTCACAAAATCATTTTGCATAGAATTGTGTATAATACACTATTTCTGACCCCAATAAATTGGGAAGAAGAAAATTAGTAGTACAGTATATCATTGTTGTGCTTGGAAAACTCACTATGTAAGATTTTGCTTATTTTATAGGAGGAAGAAAAACCATAATCAAAGCAACATTAACCCATTCAATGCCAAATCCGTATATATACGTTATTGAATGCCGTGCCTCTTTCCGCCAAACCCGTGTATATACGTTTTGGTGCAGTGTGTACTTCACCGATCTCATAAATGAACAGGATATAATGTCATGCTTTGAAATTCCATAGAAATGCTCAAAGAACTTATGTACGGTAGATATACCACTCCATTTCGCGTGTTTTGAAAGCGATCTGATGTTAGTTCAGCTTTGTTGGAGTGGAACATCTTTCCCGCTAACGTGTAGCCATCATGGCGTCGTGAAGTGTACATTCATCTCTTGTTGATGAAGAGATGGAATGTTTCATCATAAATAGTGATTCTGGAGAGTTATATTTTGATAATGAAGATGGAGAATACATACGGGGCGATATTAAACTACAAGAAAGTGGGAGACAAAGTAGTAATGAGGAATTTCATGTGGAATTGTCATACCCTTCTCAAGTAAATACTTTTTTCCCCAAATGTTAATAATTTTGATAATACCAGTTCATGGATCAACAATTTTTTATTATATTTCAGTAATAATATCACTGAGAGGAGTAGCCTGTATGTTAACATGCTACGGCTATGGAGCCAAGCTTTGCATTCAGCAGGCAAGTGGGTTCGAACACCACCGTCAGCTGTTCGGAGAATTTTTATTTTTATTTTTAGGTTTCCCCTTTTGCACCCCCAAGCAAATGCCGGGACAGTTCCTATTCATAAGCCACAGCCGATTCCTTCCACTTTCTTACCCAGTTTCATTCACCATCATTCATTTCATATTTATTATCTTCTCAACTGAAGTTTGTATCAGGAAGGACATCCGGCCATAAAAATAAGCTGTAAAATATAATTTCACTTCATCTCCGACCCCGTATTGGGCTGCAGGGCTAAGGGGATGATATGAATTCCATTAATAGTATCAGTAAATATTTATCTGTACAAATGCTTCTTCCTTAAAGAAACCCAGCCCAGAGGGTTTGCCTGGTCAACAGAACGCGGCAGTGAAAAGGTCAAACAGCTTAGTAACACATGCACGCGATAAAATACTCTCAATAGGTTCGGCAACAGTGCTGTTAACCATGCGCGATGAACAGTTTTATTGATTTAAATTGTTTCAAATATGCACATAGCGGATTATGACTGCACCTATCCTGACACATAGCTGATTTCATTAAGTAGTACTACAGATCTCATCAACAAGTAAATAATTAAAACAATCGAGCAAAAACATTTATTTTAATTTTAAAATGTTAGATTAATATTATTTGTAATAATCTGAAAATTTAATCTGATGACCATTTTATTTATTTGCTGAGTTAGCTTACAAATAGGGGCTGCCTGGCTGAGGCGGTAAAGGTGTGCTCGGTTCGCCCAGAAGGACGTGGGTTCGAATCCCTGTCAGGAAGTAGTAAAATTTAAGAAACGAGATTTCCACTTCCGGAGGTGCACATGGCCCTGAGGTTCACTCAGCCTACACCAAAAAGAGTACCAGGTTAATTTCTGGGGGCAAAGGCGGCCGGGCGTAGAGCTAACCATTCAACCCCATCAAGTGCCGAGGTTACGGATAATGGAAGCCTTTACCTTCCAACCCTCCAAGGGCCTCCATGGCCTGTACGGAGATGACTTTGCTTTTTACCTTACAAATAGTGATATTCAGTTTTGTAGACAATAAACATGAAAAGCTTGTTGTGTTATATAAATAAGAATAATAACAGTAAATTTGTGCAATTAATTTGTCACTTCAACATTAAATTCCTGTTGTTAGTAACTCAGGATGACATAGAAATGATATTCTTTGTTCATGAACACTGGGTGTCAAACTTTGATCTGTCACTTTTTCGGGGCTCACTGTATGATTAAGAGGTACATCTGTATTAATTCCCTTTCGGCGTTGTGGAAGGGTTTGCCAGTCATTACCATGCTTAATCTTTAGAATTTTTGACTTTTTAAAAATAAAACAGTCCCCTAATATCAATGACAGTTGAATCTTCAGCTCTTCTGCCATGCTTGATTGAAAAGAAAAGACATTTTTGGATAGAATTTCAAAATTTAAAAAAAGTGTATAATCAAGATGATTGATTATTTATGGTCAGGGATTCCTTTTATTATTCCTGGCATCCTCCATTTTGCTGACATAATGTGCCAGCGTATGTATGAGTGGAGAAAACAACTGTTCCAAAGTTGAATGGACACTGTCCACCTCCATCATTTTATGTCCCTTTTCCAAAATTATTTGTTCAATCTCAACATTATGTTTTGTCAAGAAGTCTAATAACGCAATAGCCAGTACCCTGTTTTTATTTTGATAGGGACAGCCATACAAGGTAAGTATAAACTTCCTATAACCAAGATGTTTCTTCAGAAAATCAGTAATACGTGACGTAAATTCATTGGAGGAAACTTCACCTTCATGCCACTCATGAGATGCGCAGCCTTACTGTTTGAAACACAAATTGTGAAATTATGCACGTACAATTTTTGGCTGTAATATTGTTTGGATACAAGTAATTTTGGACAAACCATGGTGCTCTGCATATCCATAATAATAACTAATGTGTTCTCAGAAGTAGAAGAACTTGCATTTTCTTTTGCTCTGTATGCTTCTTGCTTATATGACTGTTACACTCATTTTCTGATATATTACCTTCTTTATAGGGTTAAAAATGGAAATTTTCTCCTTTTCCAGTATCTCACAGAACTTTTTCCTTTCTGCGTGGCCATTTCCAATCTCTCTGCACCATTCTTTAAATACTTCATGCATATGATTAATAGCTTGATTCAACATTTTTTCCTCTGCAGAAATGGCTGGGCACCTTTAGAGCTAAATTTAGCCATTTAACTACAGAATCAGACTTCATTTTCTTCTTTTTAATGCATTCTAGATCCTCTTGTTGTGTATTATTTGTCTTATTATTATTCGTCGTCTTACTGTTTTCATCAGCTGTACCTCTGCTTCCTTCAACAGTAGTATTGAATGTTATACAGTAATCCACACAGCAAATGCCTCTTTTTTTCAAACCATTAGTAGATAAAAAGAAATGTCTACATAAACTTTTGTGCCATCTTCCCTATGCAGATAAAAGTCATAAGCCAGCTGCTTAATCACATTTTCTTTACTGCTTGTCCTTCTTTTAAGTGTACGTCTAAATGTCACGAGCCTGTTTATAAGCGATTTTTGTTGACCCAGGTGTATTTGACCACAACTTCTCATGAATTTTTCTTCTCCCAGTTACATTGATCTCACTGCATTTGAAACTTTGAGGAGGTACTGTTTTGCCTTCTTTGTGTTGGCATATTTTAGGAAGAAATTTTTGCTCAGATCTTTATATCGCTATGTATTCAATCCTTACACCATTTTCCATGCAACCTTAGGTCCATATTATCTTGTCTGACTTACTTGTTTTAATTCCTGTTATTCCTCGTGGAACATAGGGCATCAACAAAGCATCTCCATCTGGTCCTGATGACAGCCAACCTCTACATCACTCCAGGTCTAGCCTTCTTCCATTGCTCCCATATGAACAGATCTTTGCCACGTTTGCTTGGGTCTCCCTCTCTTCCTTTTACCCTGCAGGTTCCAGTCCAGTGCCTCTCTCTCAATAGCTTCATTTCCCTTCCTCAGTTTATGCCCGATCCATTTCCACCACTTTATGTGTATGGCCATCTCATTCTCTCCCATCCTACTCCAGAGTTCATGTTTGGAGATTACTTCTGGCCAGTAGATGTTAAGAATCCTCGCAAACTGCGTTTAACAAAGGTCTGCAACTTGGATGTAATTACTCCAGTTACTTTACAAGTCTTGGACCCGTATAATAGAACAGACTGGACATTGCTTTGGAAGATGTGGGGTTTGGTCCTGATAGATATTCTGTTGTTCTTCCACACCAGATAGAGCTGAATAAAGGCACCATTTGCTTTTTGAATGCGCTGCAAGATATCTTGTGCATCTCCCCCATCTTTGGCAACTACACTGCCCAAGTAAGTGAAGCCATCCTCATCATTGATAGATTAACCACTGAGGACAAAGGGTCTAATTTGTTGGTGTTAATCTTTAGGTCCTTGGTCTTCTCTCAGGTGATCATTAGTCCCACCCTTTTCCCTTCCTCTACCAAATCTTCGAGCTTTGATTGCATTTCCCCATGTGCCTCAGACAGAAGACACAAATTGTCAGAAAATTCCAGAGCTTCAAGCCTGTTGACTTATGCCTATTGGATACCACATTTCACATTTCGAGTCACATTCCGCATTACCGCATTAATCACAACCAGGAACGTAGTTGGCGACAGGATACGCCCTTGACAAACTCCTGAATGTACAGATATAGGCTCAGATATACGACCCCCATGAATGACTCTACATGTGTAATCGCGGTATGTTTCTTGAATGAGATAGATAATTTGTGCTGGCACTCTGTAACGCTTCACTTCCTTCCACATGGCTTCTCTGTTGATCAAGTCAAAATCTTTCTCGAAAGTCAACGAACACTGCGTAGAGGCGAGATGACCATTCGGCACACTGCTCCAGAATTATCCTCAAGGTGTTTATTTGGTTGATGCACGAGCAATTTGGACAAAAGCCTGCCTGTTCTCGTCGGAGCCTCAAGTTGACATACTCTTTAATTCTGTTCAGCAGAATCCTGGTGAAGACTTTGCTAGGGATTGAGAAAAGCGTAATGCCCCTCCAGTTGTTACAATTTGATGTATCCCCTTTTTTCTTTGGCAACTTCACCAACAACCCACATCTCCAGTCTGTCGGCATTTCTCCAGTAACACATACCTTCTTGAATAGAGGCTGCAATATATTGGCAGTGGTGCCCATATCAATCTTCATGACTTCTGATGGAATGTTGTCAACTCCTGCTGCCTTACCAATATGCAACTGTCTCAATGCCTTCTTGATTTACTCTACTGTTGGAATGCAGGTTTTAATCCTTGAGTCAGACTGAATCTCTTCTTCTTCTTCCCCCATATCTGACTGATCGTCCATGGAGCGGTTTAGAATTTCAGAAAAATCTTCCTGCCATCGCTTCAGTTGTTCCCCGGGGTTAGTTAAGAGGGTTCCATCTTTGTTCCTGACTAGACGGTTTTTCTGCATCTGCTTCCTTGCCATAATTCTGGTGATGGTATGGAGTTCTTTGAGATTTCCCTTTTTGGCTGCCTGTTGAGACGGGTCATTTGTCCAGTTCTTTTGATCCCTCCTCACAATTTTCTTTACTTCCCTATCTTTTGCAGCATATTTTGATTGCAGTTCTGCCTTTCTTGTTCGTGTCTTACATGTGTTCATCGCCTCCTTTATTTCTTTCCTCTAATGATTTCCCATGTCTGTTTGGTCATCCAGTCTTTTTTCTTCATATCCTTAAAACCCAGGATATTTTACTTACTTCCGTAAAGACAGATTTAATCTTCCCCCACTTTTCCTCAACAGTTTCATCCTCCACCTGAGTGAGTGCTTGAAATCTATTCCTTAGTTCTATCGTGAAGACTTCCTTCACCTTTCTGTCATCCTTTAGCTTTCCAACATCATACCTCTTCCTTATCTGTTCCTGTATCTTAATTCTAAAGATAGCCACTACCGATGTGCACTTGTCTTGTTCCTCACATCAACCGTGAATTCCTCCACCTTCGTCCAATCGCCACATGATCTGTCTGATTCTCCGTCCTGTGAGCCGGTGAAACGCAGGTTACTTTATTTCAATCTTTATTTGGAAATACTGTACCACCAGTAACCAGATCATGGCTGGCACAGAAGTCCACAAAGAGCTGTCCATTCTCATTTCGTTCTCCTAGGCCATGCCTTCCCATGATGTGCTCAAGTCCTTCATCATCCTGGCCCACTTTTGCATTCAAATATTCTCTAACTATAATTATATCCTACCGAGCTCGATAGCTGCAGTCGCTTAAGTGCGGCCAGTATCCAGTATTCAGGAGATAGCAGGTTCGAACCCCACTGTCGGCAGCCCTGAAAATGGTTTTCCGTGGTTTCCCATTTTCACACCAGGCAAATGCTGGGGCTGTACCTTAATTAAGGCCACGGCCGCTTCCTTCCCACTCCCAGCCCTTCCCTGTCCCATCGTCGCCATAAGACCTATCTGTGTCGGCGCGACGTAAAGCAGCTAGTAATTATATCCTTCCTCTTCTGTTTCATAATCTTGTTATTTAGATGCATATAAAATGCCTGTTTGTCTTCTTCCTTTGTTGTCTCAGTGGGTGCATAGCACACTATCATCCCAACATTTGTGATACTGGTCTTGAAACATGCCACAATTATCCTCGCCGACACTGGATACCACTCTAAGGCTCCTCTTAGCCTCTTTGTGCACCAATATACCCACACCTTCACAACTCACACTTTCGCCCTAAGATCTAGCTCCATCATGGGTGGTCGATTCCCCAAACTTGCTCCATCCCATCTCACTTAATCTTAAGATGTTCGGGCCATAACTCTACATACATGCCACTGCCTGTCATAATTTTCCACTTTCCTACAGTGTTCTCACATTCCATAATCCAATTTTTGTTACCTTTTTCAAGCCAGAAGTCATCATCTTTGGATCAGTCCGGTTTCTCTTTGTTGATGTTTCTGTAATGGCTTAATTTAAGGCTGTGTAAGTTATTGGCGCACAGCACCTGAACCTGGTAGTGGGGCTGCCATCTGAAGCCTCCAGGCATGCTGTTTTCTGTTGGGGTTGTCTCCCTTAGCCTTCACGACTAGGCAGTGGTTTTCCTCTTCATTTAACCCCAACAGGGAGGGTTGCCTCCTCCAACAACTTTGCCGTACCAAAGGTCTCCTTCTCTGCCTCAGTTGCCGTTTCGAACTTCACCAGAGCCCTGTGAGCCACTAATTTTCAGGGTTCCTATATGGCCTTCACAGCTACCATAGCGGTCCTGGAGCACACATTGTCCCCGCTGTAATTCGCCCTTACAGGCTATCCCCTACTTCATACCGTTGCCTGCCCCCCACGACGCAGACGAGGGGTTGGACTCATGGGGGGACGTTATCTCGCCTAGTTGTCTTTATCTTACATTCATTGATCTTACTTGCTGTGATGTCAGTTGCTCAGTTGTATGTCTATCTGCTGAATCACAGGTGTCAAATTCAGTATCCTCTAAACCTTGAATTTTCTCTGCTTTCCATTCTTCCACCTTTGATACAACTTCATTGTTATTTCAATGTTCAGAATCATTTAAATCTGCACTCCTGATTTCTTAAATACCTGCACTATTTCCTGAAGAATAATCACTTTTCTACATCATCTTCTTCTTGCAGAACAATATTATTTGAGTCATCTCTTGGTGCATCTTCATTGACAATGATAGTTTTCACAGCTGGTAATTCATTGATGCATCCTTCTTCTGGGGATATTGTATCAGCAACTGAATCTCTGTGCAATGTTATGGAAGTCATGATCTACAGAAAGAGAATAACAAACGGGCTTATGTTTCTTGAAGCCACTTTATAAATATTACAGCAATAATTGTGTTTTTCTTCACTGATACTGTAATATGTTTTGGTAAATTCAACTTACCTTTCCTAAGAAATTTCCTTGTGTACCTTCATTTTTACTACTATTTTCTTTCTGCAAAGCACCTAAAGCTAATGTCACCAACTTCGCTCCTCTGCTCTCCATGGCACACTGCTGACTATGATATTGTGTTTTTATCATACAGTAATAAATGTCTCATTATAGAAAGATATATCATTAGTCCATAATGTTCAAGCTATATTATTGATTTGTAAGGTGAGACCCACCACCATATGGTTTGAAAGGTGCAAAGGAAGCAGTCAAAACCAGCTATGTGTTTGCAAGATCACATAGCTGATTATGAAGGCACAGTTTTAAGAGGCGACATTTAGCGCAGTATTATGCGATCTACCATGTATTCATCTAGTTGTTTTTAACGTGATTCGTAACAGTTTTATGTGCCTTTTAAGCCACACAATTCGAAAGGGGGGTATCAGCCTTTCGGAAGTTGCAAGGGCGGTAGTCAGGTGATTGACTAATATGGCCTTGCAATAATACTCAACATGGCTTAGCTGATACTACTACACGGCTGAAAGCAACGGGAAAGTACAGTCATAACTAACTCCTGAGGACATCCATCTCTCTCTGTATGAATGTTGTACTGATGATGGCTTCCTCCTGGGTAAAATATTCCTGAGGTAAAATAGTCGCCCATTTGGATGTCCGGGTGGGGACTACACGAGAGGGGGTAATCATCAGGAAGATGAATACTGACATTCTGCGAGTCGGAGCGTGGAATGTTAGAAGTTTGAATCGCCGTGGTAGGTTAGAGAAGCTGAAAAGGGAGATGGATAGAGTAAAGTTAGATGTAGTTAGTATAAGTAAAGTATGTTGGCAGGAAGAGCAGGATTTTTGGTCAGGTGACTACAGAATTATCAACACAAAATCAAACAGGCGAAATGCAGGAGTTGGTTTAATAATGAATTAGAAAGTAGGGCATTGGGCAAGCTAATGTGACCAGCATAGTGAAAGGATTATTGTTGTCAAGATAGACACCAAACCAATGCTCACCACAATAGTGCAGGTCTATATGCGTAATAGTTCAGCAGATGATGAAGAAATCGAAATAATATATGAAGAGATAGAAGATTTAATACAATATGTAAAAGTTGACGAGAATCTAATTGTGATGGGTGACTGGAATGCAGTGGTAGGTCAAGGAAGAGAAGGTAAAACAGTAGGAGAATTCGGATTGGTACAAAGGAATGAAAGAGGAAGTCGGCTGGTTGAATTCTGCACTGATCATGATTTGATCCTAGCCAATACTTGGTTCAAACATCACAAACAACGGTTGTATACGTGGACAAGACCTGGAGACACTGGAAAGTATCAAATAGATTTCATTATGATTAGGCAGAGATTCAGAAACCAGGTTTTGGATTGCAATGGGTAGCTCAGGAGATACTAGAACTGATTGATGAACGACGAAAGTACAAGAATACAAAAAATGAAGAAGGCAAAAAGGAATACAGGCAATTAAATATTGAAGTGGATGGAAAATGTAGGACAGGTAAGGAAGAATGGCTGAAGGAGAAGTGCAAGGATGTTGAAGATTGTATGGTCCTAGGAAAGGCAGTTGCTGCATACAAGAAAGTAAAGGAAACCTTTGGAGAAAGGAAAACTAGGTGTATGAATATTAAGAGCTGAGATGGAAAATGACTTCTAGGGAAAGAAGACAAGGCAGGAAGATGGCAGGAACATATCCAACAGTTGTATCAAGGCAAAGACATAGATGATATGATTCTGGAACAAGAAGAGACTGTTGATGCTGATGAAATGGGGGACCCAATTTTGAGGTCAGAATTTGACAGAGGTTTGAGAAACCTAAATAGGAACAAGGCACCTGGAATTGATGACATTCCCTCTGAATTACTGACTGCCTTAGGAGAAACCAACATGACAGGGTTATTCCATTTAGTGTGTAAGATGTTTGAGACAGGAAGAGTACCATCCGATTTTCAACAAAATGTTGTTATACTTATTCCCAAGAAAGCTGGTGCTGACAAGTATGAAAACTAGCGCACCATTAGTTTAGTATTTCACGCCTACAAAATTTTAACACGTATTGTTTATAGAAGAATGGAAAGACAAGTTGAAACTGAGTTGGGAGAAGATCAGTTTGGCTTCAGAAGAAACGTAGGAAGACATGAAGCAATCCTCACTTTACGTCTGATCTTAGAGGATTGAATTAAGAAGGACAGCCCACATGCATGGCATTCGTAGATCTTGAAAAGGCATTTGATAATGTTAATTTGACCAAGCTACTTGAGATTCTGAAGGTGATCGGGATCAAATACCGAGTACAAAGAATTATCTACAATCTGTAGAAAAATCAATCGGCAGTGGTAAGAATCAAGGGCTTTGAAAAAGAAGCAGCAATCCAGAAAGGAGTGAGGCAAGGTTGCAGTTTTTCACCCCCTACTTTTCAGTGTATATATAGAACAGGCAGTAAAGGAAATCAAAGAGGAATTTGGAAACTGAATCACAATCCAAGGAGAGGAAATCAAAACCCTCAGATTTGCAGATGATATTGTTATTTTATCTGAGACTTCAGAAGATCTGGAGAAATTGCTGAATGGTATGGACAGAGTCTTGGGTAAAGAGTACAAGATGACCATAAATAAGCCCAAAACAAAAGTAATGGAGTGCAGTCATACAAAGTCAGGTGATGCAGGAAATATGAAATTAGAAAATGAAGTCTTAAAGGAAGTAGATGAATATTGTTATTTGGGTAGTAAAATAACTAACAATGGGAGAAGTAAGTAGGACATAATATGCAGACTAGCACAAGCAGAGAAGGCCGTTCTTTAGAAAAGGACTTTGTTCACTTCAAACATTGATATAGGAATCAGAATGATGTTTTTGAAGACTTTTGTCTGGAGCCTATCATTGTATGGAAGTGAAACATGGACTATAACTAGCTCAGAAAGAAAGAGAATAGAAGCTTTCAAAATGTGGTGTTACAAAAGAATGCTGAAGGTGAGATGGATAGATTGAATTACGAATGAAGACATACTGAATCGAATTGGTGAGAGGAGATCGTCATGGCTAAATTTGACAAGAAGAAGGGATAGAATGATAGGACACATCTTAAGACACTCAGGACTTGTTCAGTTGGTGTTTGAGGGAAGTGTAGGTGGTAAGAATGGTAGGGGTAGACTAAGGTATGAATATAACAAGCAGATTAGAGCAGACGCAGGATGTGGCAGTTACGTAGAAATGAAAAGGTTGGCACAGGATAGGGTGGCATGAAGGGCTGGATCACACCAGTGTTGACTCAAACAACAGCAACAACAACAACTCATTTTGTAAAAAATTGCCACACAGTGTGTTTCGAAGGTGCAACAACAATATTTAGGTGGCATTCAGCTTGATGCTAAGAGCAGTTATTTTTAACTTCACGTTATTTCTTTACATTTTTGGGATATCTGAAGATTTGAAAGTAATTCATTTGGAAAGATGGGTGGTCGGTCACTCCGATAGACCTTCTCAGAGATATTATTTTCTTTAATGTATTTCCACTGATTAAAATCTATTCTTGTTTGTTGAACAGTAGCTGCATATTGTGTATGACAGTGCTGGGAGACCCTTTGCTGAAGTTTATTTTTTGATATACAGCATTTTCTTCCTAGAGATTTGCCATGAAATACATTCAAATTATCAACACTGTCATTTGGTGTATTCATATTTACCAATATTTTCTAGATTCTCAACATCTGAATAGAATGTACTATATTCATTGTTCTATGCATGCACACTTCAAGTATAGGGGCAATATTTTATTTTTGAATTGCAACTAAAAGGAAAAAGAAATGGCCAGTTATAATTTTCTTGGAAGTATCTCTTACTGGAATATATTTCATTGTACCAATTAGAGATGTCTCATGTAAATAACTTGGCATGTAATGTGCTTCTCTTTTGGAAATAAGGCACTAATCATATTTCAGTAAACTCTTTTAAAATATCTCCTCAAATTTTCCTCTTGAAGCTCTTTTAATTGTGAATTTAGATGCCATGTCTGTTTTCCAGATAGAGTGATTATCTGCTACCCTTCAAATCACAAGATAACTAACTCATCCATTCTATCTGATAATTCATAGACTTCTAAACCTTAAGGCGACACTCCAGAGATAAAAATATATTTTTACCTAATGCATGGATTTTTACAAACCTTTGTGGGAAAGTCACCTACATAAAAGTAGAGATATCACAAACATTTCTTTCACATACAATTAATAGTTTTTCCAAAATAAATTTTTCTTTTGAAATTTTTAATTCCATTTTTTTCATGAAATCTAATTAACATGTTAATGTAAATTCGTAAGGTAGATAATACTTCTTTTAAAAGCACAACGTATTGATTTTTCTGTACATAATTTATATAAGGAGATATATCGTACTAAATTTTGTGTAATTTTTACGTTCTAAAATTTTGGACTTAACACTTTGACTACCAGGAAGTAACCAGGGCATTTGAACCTCCAGCCCAGCTATTTTTTTTAAAGTCCTTGCCTAATAGTCCTGCCTTCTGCATTGTGGAACAAAAATATTTACTACTCCAATATTATGCTGTGAATTCATGTGAAAATTATAACATACCTGGGGAACGGATTCTAGTATGATTTTAAGGTGTGATATCTTGTGTCACATGTTTCAAAGTGCAGAGGGGCGCCACACTTCCTGCAGTACCACCTTGTGTCACATACTTTTTTTTCTTGAGACAAACTCTACATCTTCTTGTCGGGTAAGGGTCAGTTTTCAGTGGTGGAATCTTGTGCAGAATATGTTCATTCATTTTTCCTTCCAGACGTGATGGGGATCTTTAGCTGCTGCTCTTCGTGGGGAGGCCTCGTGAATGGAATGCGGTGGGGTGGATGCTAGTGATGACGTGTCGGAGAGAGCTGGAGAGGCTGTTCTGACTTGGGTCGGGGCTGAGACTGGGACAGTGGCAGGAAGATCATGACCTTCAAGATAATATATGGAAACTGTCCGTACGAACTGTAGATAGGTAATTTTTGTCTGGATATTGGACTTATGAAAGAGACGGAAAGAACTGAAGAGGGTGCACTGTAGCAAATAGAAGAAAACCTTTTTTTGCCATTTATAAGTTTTTCTCATGAAGGGATATTGAGCAAGGTATTGGTCAGCTGTGTCTGTTCCATGCATGTGTTGATTGTAATCTGCAATGGATACTGGCTTCATTGTTTTTCTGCCGAACTTTGAAGTGACTTCATCCATTTCTGCAGAATGCATGGATGAAATCATTGTGATTATTTTCTTGTCCATCCAAGAGAAAAGAATAATTTCCCCATCACATTTGAATGTCATTTCCCCTCTTTTCAAGGATTTTTGTTGGTCCTTAAGGTCCTTTGGTACTCCCCTGTTTTGCCTGATTGTCCCACAAATGGTAGTATTCTGTTCACGTAAGGTTCTTGCAAGAACAACACTGTTGTAATAATTATACATGTAAACCCTAGGTCTAAATATGGACTGAGAAGTTTAAGGACAGTACTATTTAAGGCCATTCCACTTGCATCATAAATAAGCAATTTGCAAACATACCCAGTTTTTGATTCACACACTATCCTAACCATAATGCCATACTTAGTTATTTTAGATGGATTGTAAACTTGAAAATGTAACCATCCTCTCCAAGCAAGCATGCCCTCATCTAAAGCGATCTTTTGGTCGGCACTGTACACCACTGAAATCTGATCTGAAAGCTTTCCTAATATTGGCCTGATTTTATAGAGCTTGTCTGCACTGTTTACACAGTTACTACTACCGCTAAAATGTAAAAAACATCATGATACTTTCGAATCTGTTCCTGAACATTGTCTTGGAAAATACAGGCATTGAAAACACGGGATCTTCGGTCCAGTACATTTTTAGATCTGGCTTCTGTATACTTCTGGTAACTAACATCAAATCGATAAACTGTTTCATTTCAATCATTGACCAAGGTTTTCAAGTTTGATAGATTGAATATTTAGTGAATGGATGCGGTGCGCTACTGATAACTTTGCTGTGTATATAAGTTAGTCTGTTCACAAACATACACAAAAAAACTGTCACTGATAAATATATTTACAAAAGACATTATATCTTCACTGTTTGGAACCTCTACATTTAGGCCTACATTTCCTAAAAACTCCGGGTAACAGGGGAGAATAGCTCGGAGAGGTGTTGGATAGAGGAACACTGCCTGGTATTTTAGTATTATCGCGCACTGTTGTTTCGTCCTCATCACTTTCACTATCTAAATCTGGGATGAGTTTGTCACCAGAATCATCATTAAAAATCATTTCAATAGCCTCTTCAACAGATATAAACTTACTGTTCGCCATACTGTGTCTTGCTAGTGGCACTAACACAACAACACGAGGCAAGAGCGTGGGCTTGGAATGTGCCCAGGAAGAACAATTTTTTGCTGGGTGATTCTTGGCAGGAATTACTGTTTTGACATATGTTAATGAAGGTCAGAACGTTCATCTAACTACCATCTATGAAAGAATGAAGGAACTATGAGGAACTATGATCCGTAGCGCGGTTTTTAACTTGAAACGTTCGCGCAAGTTCTTATCTGCCTTAAGGCGGATGCGGGAGAATACACTAGCAAAATGTTATCTGCTTTAAGGCACCTACGGGAGTCAATGTGTTAAAAATCCCTCTACTTGAAAAAATTCTGAAATAAAAAATTCCATATGCAGGTTTCTTAATATAGCTGTGATACATATGCCATACAAATTTTGTTGTGATACATATGCCATACAAATTTTGTTACATTTGGCAGAATATTATGGGAGAAAAATGGGATTTAAATGTAAAATTACAGTTGGCAAACAAAACATTATTACGGTGATAAATTGTTTGAATTCAGCGGAATAACTTTGTGACAAGAAAAAAGAAACTCAATCCTTTCAGTTTCACTCATGAAATGAATTTCACCAAAATTACCAAAATATTGATTTTTATCTCCGGAGTGTTGCCTTGAGTAGATGTTCCTCATATTCTATATGTTCTGTATGTTTTGCTCCTTTTTTTCCAGATACCAACACATATTTTTTCCAATGCTTTTGATCGCAATGTTGCTGTGAGAGCTGTGTGGTTGGGTGGCAACAAACTTGAGTGTGATTGTAATACTGCACAGGTTTTGAAGGTAAGTCAATATAGGAGGAATATGCCTTAATGTCATCAAAGCACAATCTATACATATATGTACCTTTTCATTGTAATTTATTATGCTTTTCCTAGTCAGCATCATGATGATAATAGAATTTTGGCCCGTGATGAAACATGAAACATTGAGAACTATGAACTCAACTGGACCATGGCCTAATAGCTCAGGAAACTTATATTATCACTAAGGAACAATATCAGTGTTGTATATCTTTGCTACACCTAGTGAAGTATTTCAGTTTAGATCTCTGAATGGAAATGTCCTGTTGTCTAATGTTCAATACACAATTAGATATATTGAAGTATTCTCGTTCTTAACGGCATAGGTATTGTGGGCCAGTATTTCTCTGACAAGTCATCCAATAGTGGTCTTTTGAAGTGAAAGGATGATATCTAGAAAGGAATTTGACACATTTTGAAAAAGCTATCATGAACAATGTTGACCAAGTTTTTCCTTACTCTCAAATTAGTTGCTATATTTTTCTTGACAGGCTATCTGTCAATATATGAAAACCTTATAATGATTCCAGATAATGTGGCTAGTGTGTTTACAAGGCTTTTACTGCATGGGTCACTTATTAATAAATATAAATACGCGCTGGCCTTCTGACCTCGACTTGGCAGGTTTGATCCTGGCTCAGTCCGGTGGTATTAGAACATGGGTTCCGAACCTGGGGTAATTGCCCCTGTGGAGGTAAAACAGCCATTTTGCGGGGATAATAATGATGGTAATTTTTGTTATGTAGATAATAGAATGACAGATCAGCGGCACGGGGCTCGCGCTCTCTCGCGCTGCGTATTCTCTAATAAAAAGCGTGGCAATGCGTGAGTAGGCAGGTAGCATTTCACTGTGTTCTGTCTCTTTCTAGAAGCTGCTGCCACTGTGCCTGCTTTCTCGCATGCGAAGGAGGCGGACAAAGCCAGCTCATTTTAAGTTTACTCGAGCTCTAATTCGCACGTTTCGTTTGTTTTGCATTGTACTTAGTATCAAGTTGTACAAGTGTGCATACTATTGAAGATCCTAAGCCCCATTGTAAAAAAACTCTGTGTTTTCTGTCGGTAAACACATACAATAATACTCAATTCTTTTAATGAGTTTTTTAATATTGTTATTGGTGAACCAATTAAGGTTATTTTCATGCAACATAGTGAACGATAGAATAAAAGTCGTTAGCCAGTAGCAAGTAGTTAATGTTTTTTTTTTTTTTTTTTTGTCCATTCATATCGTAACAGTATTTAACGATTTTTTTAGGTGACATGGCTTCTACATCCGGAAAAATGCGCTCGTATAAAGAAGCATTTCCACAATGGGGTTTCAAAAATCTTGTTGACAGGAATATAGGGAAGCCTCAGTGTAATAAAGTTCTTAGTACAGAGAACATAGCTGGGCTGAGTGGCTCAGATGGTTGAGGCGCTGGCCTTCTGACCCCAACTTGGCAGGTTCGATCCTGGCTCGGTCCTGTGGTATTTGAAGGTGCTCACATATGACAGCCTCATGTCTGTAGATTTACTGGCACATAAAAGAACTCCTGCGGGACGAAATTCCGGCACCTCGGCGTCTCCGAAAACCGAAATAGAAGTTAGTGGGACGTAAAGCCAATAACATTATTATTACAGAGAACATGAAACCGAGCAAACTAAAAGAACATTTTGAGAAAGTTGATTTGTTTAAGAGAAAAGAGAGTGTTCTGAAGTCTTCGCGATTGGATTCCACAGGAAATGTACATACGGCAACTGAATTGTTTCTTCAAGCTTCCTATCAAATTGCTTATCGCATTGCTATGAACAAGAAAACGCACACTGTAGAAGAGGTACTCATCAAACGTTGTTTGTGTGATGCAGTGTTGCTCGTTATTGGTGAGCAACACATGGCTAAGATTGATCAAATATCACTCTCCAATACAACAGTTCAAAGTCATATTTTAGAGTTGAGTAATGACATTTTGGCAACCATTATTTCTGAAATTAAAGAAAGTTCTATGTTTGCGCTGCAACTGGACGAGTCAACCGATGAAGCTTTGTGTTTGCAATTTGTGGTATTTACTCAGTACATTAAACACCACCGTGCAAAAGAGGAATACTTGTTCTGCAAGTATTTGCCCACCACTACTTGCGGCAAAGAAGTATTCAAAGTGCTAAAACAGTTTTTTGAGGAAGAGGCACTGGACTGGTCAAAGCTAGTTTGGCATTTGTACTAGCACTTGTGAAACAAGTTGTCCCTCAAGTTTTATCCTATCACTGCATGATACACACTTTGGCTGTTAAGACGTGTGTTGTGTGACAGTAAAAATTGTGATCATTTTCGTGGCAGCGCTACGAATTCAGGATTATTCAAAGTTTCGTGCGGTAAAGTTGGTGCCAAATTTAATGGTCTTTTGTACCACACAGAGGTACGCTGGTTGTAGAGAGAGAAAGTTTCAAACAGGGTTTATGAGCTCCGTGAAGAAATAGAGTTATACTCATAAAGAAAAGATAAAAGATTTGACATTTGATGAAATGCAGATGTATCTTGCTGATTTTTTCAGTGAAATTAGTGGTCTGAATATATAATTCCTAGGAAATCAAAAATCTTCACAGCACAGGATAAAGCCGCAAGTTTTCTGCATAAATTGGAACTTTAACAACGCATATTTCAAGTTGACGATATGACGGTGTTTACACAACTGTGTGAGCAATTGGCAAATGACGAATCTGAAAAAAATATTACGTTCGAAAATTCCGTGATCTGCCATTTATCAGCAGTAATAGGCTCATTGATGCAATATGGACAATCGTCAATCCAATTCTCAGACATTAAGGTAATTTTTTACTGATGTTGAAGTTTTTAACGACGAAGATGTGTCGGCCAAAGTAGAATTTATTGGACTACGCGAGGATGTCACTTTCAAAGCCGAATTTCAAGATTATGACCTTGGTACATTTTGGTGAAAAGTAGGTGGTGAATGTCATATTATAGCTTACAAAGCTCTGAGAATAAAGAAATGCTGGTGTATCTACCACTTACAGATGTGAGAGTGGTTTCTCAACTTTACTAACAGTAAAAACAAAGGCCAGAAGATGCGTGCTAAGTGAAGCTAAGCCTAACATTAAGAAATTTGCGAATGCAAAACATTTCCAACCCTCACATTAACTGTCATTAATTGATTAAGGAAGTACATTGAAATTGTAATTATGTATATTTTTGAGCAGTTTTATGGTTAATAAAGGCTATGTGTATGCATGTGTCATTTTCTTCGATAACATTTTAAAGGCGGATAAAATCAGTTTCCCTGATATGTCATAGGGGTAACAAGACTGAAAAGGTTAGGAACCGCTGTATTAGAAGGTGCTCAAATATGTCAGCTTCATGTCGGTAGAGTTACTTGCACGTAAAAGAACTCCTGCAGGAAAAATTCCAACACTTCAGTGTCTTTGAAAACTGAAAAAGTAGCTAGTGGGACGCAAACCAAATATTATTATTATTATTATTATTATTATTATTATTATTATTATTATTATTATTATTATTATTATTATTATTATTATTATTATTATTATAAATACAAATTGTTCAGTCACTTTTTATATTTAGCAAATCGTAAGGAATATGACTACTGTAACATTGCCCCTCTGAAATGCTTCAGTAGAGCATTTAAAAGTGTTGGAGCAATTTTATTGTATATTTTCCGTTCTCAGATATTCCTAAGCCTGTATGCAGTTCTTGTGAATTTACAATGAGATACGGTACATGGAGTTTTTTTTCATCCACAGCCAAGTGCTGCCCAGGCTGGGTCAAGGCCATGTAACTTGCCTAATCGTTATAACAGACAATTTGAGCGGCTCTTTAGCTAACTGGTCCAGGAGGTCACAGATTCAATTTGCCGTTGGGTCAGCAATTTTTAACTTAATTGGTTACACCCCAGTGAAAGTTGAATGGGGCTTATAGTTTAAATCGGTAGCTAGCTTCAGGTAGTTCCCGTCGGCGATTTTAGATGGCACTGGAGGTCATTCACAACGTGTAGATAGTTGTAGACAGGTTCTGTAGATGGCACGCAAGTAGGCATGAAATGAGCGATATTAATATTTAAAGGCAGTTTGCCTCGAAGTGAAGTATTGAAAGTCTAACCTCAATCAGTGGGCCCTTCTGACAAAGAATTAGTCGTATCACATCAAGTATTATGGAAATAATATTGCTGGATTGCACTGAATCCGACTTTACCCAATCGATTAACCTTTTCCGAACTTATATAGATTTTAAGCGATAGTACCCATGATGCTACAGTATTTGTGTTGTTTGAATTCCAAGTGCCCATGTGCTTGTGATGTGCCGGTAACACTTTGTTCTTTGTGCTTGTTTATTAGAAATACGTCTTCGCCAGTCCTTCTGAAATCCTGTATTTCCTATTTGAGTACACCTCAGGGGCTGAAAGCTGAATGGTTCTATTAATGTAGTTCTATATACACTGAGCGGCACGAGAAACGCAACACTTCAATTTCTTTCAAAAACTGAAAATTATTCTAAATTTATGACACTTTTATGACACTAATCCACCATCTTATGATGGAATATTGTGGTACGGTCCTATCTAACGGTCTAACAATGAAAAGAAAAGACGATTATAAACAAATTGAACAAATTAAGCGAGAGATGCACATTTCAAGGAAATTTTGAGTAAGCTCATAAAGGTAAATGCACTCTGTTTTAATGTTACACACTTCACACTTTCACTTCACATACCTCGGAGACTATCTCGGGGACGTCTGTTCGCATCTTCAAAAGCGTGTATTGCCACCTCTTGCAGCAATGACGGCATTCAACCTTTCAGGCATGCTCCTGATTAGTGTGGTAATGTTCTGTTGAGGAATAATCTCCCATTCTTCCAGGAGGGCGTTCCGTAGGTCCTGTAGGGTCTCTGGATAGCGCTGACGGACTCTTCTCCCCAGCTGGTCCCAAACATGCTGAATGGGATTCAAATTGGGGCTTCGATCAGGCCAAACCACAGCATGAATCTCTGTTTCATCCAAGAACTGCTGCACAATTCTCGCAACATGTGGGTGTGCATTGCCGTGCATTAGTGTAAAACCATCACCAATAAATGGAGCGAAAGGCACAACATGCTCCAGAAGGATTTCCTCCACATACCGATGTGCGGTAAGGCTCCCATGCTCCACGAAGACTAAATCCGTCCTTGCAGCTGTATTGATTCCTGCCCACACCATCACAGAACCACCGTGAAAAGGCGTCCTGGATGAGAATGTGCAAGGGGAATACCTTTCCCCTGGCCTTCTCCAGACCCTCTCTCTTCCGTCAGGTGATCGGAGGCCAAATCGTGACTTGTCGGTGAACAATACTTGATCCCATTGTTGTACTGTCCAGCCAAGATATTCCCTTGCGAAACGCAGTCGAGCTGTGCTATGCTCTCTGGTGAGGTCCGGTCCTGTAGCAGGTCTTCTGGACTGAAGATTGGCTCCTTCCAGTCTTTTTCGAACAGTTCTCTCACTAACATTGACCCCTTGAACTTGGTGGAGTCGATTTTGTACTTCAATAGCGGTGGTGTGACGATTGCGGAGAATTTGAAGTTGTAAGAAGCGGTCATCTTTCTCCGATGTTGCTCTTCTCCGGCCTGATCCTGGTCTCCTTGCAAAGCCTCCAGTTTCCCTGTACCTTCGTACGGTTCTGGAAATTGTAGAAGGTGTAGTACTCAACACTTCTTCAACGTAATGCATGCTGCGACCATCTTCCAACAAAGCAACAGCTTTCGCAGCTTGTTCAGGGCTTAACGGCATGTTTACTCCAGAAAGTTGATTAAGAGAATCACAGAAAGATCCTACAAACACGTGTGATTGAAAGGGGAAAGCGCTACAAGAGCGGGAAAACATTATTGGCTCACATCCAGCGATGTGTTTTCCAGGTTGCGCGGGAAAAAACAATTGAGGCTAGTGCAATAAACAATCAACACTTCATTGTTTACTCGCAAAGCAATGCCAATAGCATGCACCGTCTAAAAACAATGGTTGAAGTGCTTCCCTTCGATTAAATAGATAATTACACATCATTTATTGGGTGTTGCGTTTTTCGTGCCGCTCAGTGTATTTCCTGTCTCAGTGCATTTAATTCTGTTATTTTTATTTTCATGTGGTACTTGGATATTGATGTGATACCCCATTGTCTTGCATATGGTGTGCTCTGCTGTCTTGCTTTTGAAGGGATTTCGTATTTGTTATAATATCAGCTTTTTGTTAATGTGTCAATCATTCATTTGAAGTTAAAGCTGCTTTGAGGTGTGAGGTTATGTTCTCAGTAACATAGTATGTCATACGAATTAGAGGTATCAGACCATTATTTCCAACATAGTAAGTACTTGGAAATAAAAACATATGAATTACAATGTATTGGGCCTGGAAGTAGTAGAACTGCATTATAATCGACGGAAGGATGGGGGTGGGGCAGAGGAAAGGAGGGGAGGGGAGCTGTAAGCATAACCGGATGTGCGTCACTGTGCCGGATGTTACTTCTCTGCGCTATCTGTTGATAATAACAGTGAGGTATTGCACAAAATGCGCACTGTGGCGCTGTCACTGATTGGGGACTGAAACTACTAGTGCCTATTGGCTTGGTACCGAAATTCATCGAGTTACATCATATTCAATTCTATCCTCTTTGATTGTTTTTTTTCTCCTCCGAATCGGGGACTGGATATTTGTGACATCCTAGTTAGGGCCCTGTCCTCACCTATGGACATCAGCCAGAAAGACTGCAGCAGGCCTTTCCAGAGACCATACTCCATTACCAGACAATTACCAGGCTAATATATCCATGTCGGCAGTAAGGCGCAGGTTGCTATTATGAAAGCAAGAAGAATATCAGTCTTTGTCTTGATAAGACTTATACTTATTTGTTAACAGCAAACTGCGTTCTAACTTGAGTATTTGTGTTATTAGTCTATTAGTGTGCCAGTGTTGTTGACTGACTCCAACTGGCAAGGCAAAGCAGATGGGTTTATAACAGATAACTTCAAAAGATAATAGTCCGGGGAACCCAAAACAATTTTACCTTATATATATTGTTCTGAATAGACAACATTGCAACATGTTTCCTGTACAAGTCGGTACAAAAATTATTATTTTAGTCTACATTTGAATATTGTTTTGTGAAAACTAATAGATTTATATTCAACAAAAATATACAGTGGTACAGAAATACACCAGTGGAGTGCAAAATATTGCTACAGAATCCTTAGATTCCATAACACTTGGTTTGTTTTGTGTAAATGGTAAAAACAGGCCAAATAATAAAATGTTTGGCAAACCAAACATTGGAATTTGCTTCAAGTTGTTATTTTTTGCAACCCAGTTCTGCTTGGTTTTTCTCATAGCAGACGACAACACTCTTGTCTTCTATCACTAGAGAGCACTTCTTCAACATGATCTTCGTTGGCATTTATTGTTTCCATAAACTTTTTTCATCCAAGCCTAATAGACGTGAAACCAGCATTTCTTGGAATCTTTACTGATATTTTGTGCTGGCTTACATTCATCCGCATGGACTCCAGTAACATTTCTACTGCAATCTTCTTGAACCATTTGATCTGTGAAAGCCGATGACATCACCGGACAGTTACCAGTAAACAAGCGAGCTGGCATGATGCCACGAACGACGCATGGTGGTCCTAGTTCTACCGGAGAGAAGAGAGAAAGCACAGGAGTACATCATCATTAACCCTTAACTGGGTATATCATCTTCAGCCACATTTGTGTTGGGCTCTTATGATGGGTATGACAGAATAAGTTGATAGTAAAATTTGTTTCGGATTTCTCTTGGAAGTGATGGCATGTGATGTCTCCGTGGCATCTACCATATTGGTTGATGTGTTTTCCACGAGATCACACTGCATATTGATTTGTACTGTTGTCACAGCCTCCTAAAATATATATTTGTTTTGGCGGCTTGCATGAAGCTCCCACGCAGCCATTTATGACGAGGAACATGGCTTCCAAACCTGAAGTAAATAATCTTGATTGTGCAGGTATTTCTACAGTCCTAGATGCAGAGAGTGATGATGACATTTTCTCATGATGATGATGATGATGATGATGATGATGATGATGATGATTGGATCATACTGAAGAAGAGGACAACCGAGCGAGTAGCTGCATGGTTTGGGTCACATACTTGTCAGCATGCATTCAGGAGACAGAAGTTCAAACCCTACCATCGGTAGCCCTCAAGATGGTTTTTCTATGGTTTCCAATTTTCACACCAGGCAAATGCTGGGGCTTACGTTGTTCAAGGGCATGGTCGATTCCTTTCCACTCCTAGCCCTTTCCTGTCCCATCGTCTCCATAAGACCTGTCTGTGTCGGTGCGATGTAAAGCAAATAAAGAATAAAGAAGAGGGCAGTGAAAGTGGTCCAGAAAGTGAAAGTGAAGTGGTTTCCGACGAAGCAAGTGATAAGGATGACATTGAGAATGTGACTTAGCTGTCACAATTCATTGCAGATGGTACACCAAGACCATGATTTGCTTTTACAGGTTGGTCGTACAAAAAATAGACACTTAAATTATGTACATAGTGTGGATTTGTACTTAGGTGTGTTCATAGATGATCATAAACATATCAGATGTAAGGCTTTTCAGGCGTTTGCTCTATTAACCAGCGTTTCGTTTAGGTCTGACACTAGACTCGTCAGAGTGGGATGTGTCAGACCCTACCCACTGACGCTGGGTGTATGCAGGTAAGCTTATCAGAAGCCTATTTATGAGGCACAGTCTGATAACTGCATACGGGAGATAAATCTCCACAATGGAATCATTGCCCGCCTAACAATTCCGAATGGAAAATTCTAAATTCCCATGGAGGGAATTAGATATTTTTCACCAATAGAGCATGTCAAAAACATATCAGATGTAAGGCTTTTCAGGCGTTTGCTTTATTTTCCATTCATAGATGATGGTATATTCCCTTTTTTTACTTACTTTGTATGCAAGCCAATTTTTATCTGCTAACCCTAACTGAAAACCGTGATCCCAGTCAGAAGCTGGAAATGAACAAATGCTGCTGAAATGAAAACACTAATTTGATTAGGTTAGAATGTGCTATATTCCTGAGCAAAGTGTTTTTGAGATGAATCTCTTCTCCTTTGGAAGGACAACTAAGTTGAGTATGCAGCAGATTTGGCATGAAACTCTACAAAATTGCGGTTGTAGTTCTGGATATGTTTGGAAATTTACTGTGTGTCGTGGTTAGGATATTGTATATGGTCAGTACCATCCATGAGAGAATACAAGTGCAAGAATAATTCTTGAACTCACTGACGATCTTCTAGATCTTGATAACTGGCAATACTAGTCTGACATTGGTAGATGATACAGATTGAGATTCCTGTAGGGAACTTGAAATATTTTTGAATGATTAAATTCGAGGATCTTCAAAAGGCAGAAGTATTCAGTCAGCAGTATGTAAAGATTGTTGATTACAAGGATAATGTCCAGATAGAGGAGGTGACAAATACTAAAGCAGTATTAAAATTTACCTAGGATAACAATGTCATTTACAATAAGATACAAAAGTTGAAAACTAGAAAAGCGGCTGGAATTGATAAGATTTCTGGGGATGTACTAACGACAATGGGTTGGGATATAGTACCATATCTGCAGTACTTATTTGACTATTGTTTGCATGAAGGAGTTATAGCAAATGAATGGAGACTTGCTGTAGTAGCCCCTGTGTAAAAAGGAAGAGGTGATAGACATAAAGCTGAAAATCACAGGCCAGTCGGTTTGACATGCATTGAATGTATGCTTTGGGAAAGCATTATATCTGATTATATTAGACATGTTTGCGAAATGAATAACTGGTTCAATAGAAAGCAGTTTGGGTTTAGGAAAGGTTATTCCACTGAAGCTCACCTTGTAGGATTCCAGCAAGATATAGCAGGTATCTTTGATTCAGGAGGTCAAATGGACTGTATCGCGTGTGACCTGTCTAAGGCATGTGGTATTATGGATCATGGGAGACTACAGGCAAAAATGAGTGCAGTTGGACTTGACAAAAGAGTGACTGAATGGTTGGCTATATTTTTAGAAAATAGATCTTAGAGAAGAGTAGACGAAGCTTTATCTAACCCTGTAATAATTAGGAATGGAATTCCTCAAGGCTGAAAGTTATTAATCAAAGTTTTACATTTTGGTGAGTCCACTATCAGCCGAGCCAGTAAAATAGCCCTCAGTTCGTACGTCAGACGGTTTTGGTGGAATGATTATTTTTTGATGTAACACTCATTTGAACCCCATACAGAAGAATTTGAATGTTTTAAACCCTAACTTATTTAAAATCTAGGATGTAAAAGCGACCAACCTGTGAAATTTTGATTTTGTACGTCGAACAGTAATGGAGGAAGGAATACTTCTTTAAGGGGTGAATTTTTTTAGATATTTATTAACATATAGGATATAGAAGACCACCCTTCATTAAAAAAAATTACGTTCCTGCCTGAAACGGTTTCAAGAGGATGGATATTGTGTTTATGAGAGTCAACCACTATCTAAACCCCTTAGGGGAGAAATATTTTGGAGTTTACGATATTTTACACCTAGGACATAGAAGAAGACCCTTCCCCTCGTAAAATTACAACTTTGTATGTCAAACGGTTTTGGAGGGATGAATAATAGGGAACATGCATAATTTTCAAAATTTTTTTTTGAAAAGTACACCATTTAAATAGCACATAAACGTAGTACATTGTGGTAAGATGCCTTGCTTTCTACCATTAAAAAAATATTTAAAAGTGCCTATCTGCAAGGCGAGTGAAACGGCCTCTGACGCAAGCGGCGCGCTGTGACGTCACGATCCAGTACCGCATGCAGCTCTACCAGGCATTGTGCATCAGCCGTTACTAAAAACCGATTGTTTATTATTCATGATCGCGAATAACTTCAAAATGACAGAAGCAAGGTTGAAAACAGCACAGTTAGACAATCTACCATGTGTAGATGTCATCATTCTTGAAAAATAATGACTTTTGTGGCCACAGAAAATCGCGGATAAAAAGCAAGTTTGTAAGTGGCATATTTTATATACGTGTAATGTACTATAACTCATAGTATTAGGATAACAAGGAACCTGGATAGAAATCACATCACTTTCAATATTTCCTTCTAGACTGATTCCCATATTAAAGAATACCATTACATTTTCGGGCTTTCAGCATTTGTAAAGTAAGAAATCGGATTTCAGCACTAACATAAACATATCGGTAGCATTGTAGTACTAGTCCGCCTCTGTGATGTAGTGGTTAATGTGATTAGCTGCCACCCCCGGAGGCCCAGTTTCGATTCCCAGCTCTGCCATGAAAGTTGAAAACAAATAGTACGAGGCTGGAACGGGGTCTGCTCAACCTCGGGAGGTCAACTGAGTAGAGGGGTTTCGAATCCCACCTCAGCCATCCTCGAAGTGGTTTTTCGTATTTTCCCACTTCTCCTCCAGGCACCTAAGGCCACGGCCATTTCCTTCCCTCTTCCTTGTCTATCCCTTCCGATCTTCCCATCCTCCAACAAGGCATCTTTTGAGTATAGGAGGTGAGGCCGCCTGGGCGAGGTAATGGCCGTCCTCACCAGTTGTATCACCGTACCCAAAGTCTCACGCTCCAGGACACTGCCCTTGAAGCGGTAGAGGTGAAATCCCTCGCTGAATCCAAGGGAAAAACCAACCCTGAAGGATAAACTGATTAAGAAAGAAAGAAAGAAAGAAAGAAAGAAAGAAAGAAGGAAAGAAAGATCATAGTACTATAGGTCTATAATCTCTCATTCCCGAAAAAATATATATTTATGGTTGGGGCAACTGGCCTACCCACTTCCAGGGCCCATGGAAGAGAATCATTGAATATCTTGGTGGAGGGAAAAAGTTAAACATGATAAAGATCCAGATAAATATGACTTCATCTAGTTTTCAGAAGTCAGGCTGAGTTGTTCAGACGGTTGAGGTGCTGGCCTTCTGACCCCAATTTGGCAGTTTCGATCCTGGTTCAGTCCGGTGCTAGTTGAATGTGCTCAAATACGTCAGCCTCGTATCGGTAGATTTACTGGCACGTAAAAGAACTCCTGTAGGACTAAATTCCTGCACATTGGCATCTCCGAAAACCGTAGAAGTAGTTAGCAGGGTGTAAAGCCAGTAACATTAATTACATTTGGCTTTTAACGAGCTGAGCATATTACGCAAGAAAAGTGTCTTGGTGACATTTTAGTCGTTCAATACAGGAATGTCTTTGGGTGCTGTGACTTCTACCTTTCTTTCTTTCTTTCTTTCTTTTTTTGCTATTTGCTTTACGTTGCACCGTCACAGATAGGTCTTATGGCGACGATGGGAGAGGAAAGGTCTAGGAATGGGAAGGAAGCGGACGTGGCCTTAATTAAGGTACAGCCCCAGCATTTGCCTGGTGTGGAAATGGGAAACCACGAAAAATCATCTTCAGGGCTGCCGACAGTGGGGTTCGAACCCACTATCTACCAGATGTGAGCTCACAGCTGCGCGCTCCTAAACGCACGGCCAACTCGCCCGGTATTTTTACCCTTCGGTTTATTGACTTGGCTTGTATAACCTAAAACTTAGGCTAAGTTGGATAATATTTTAAACACCAACATCACTGTTTTCACCTGTGTGAAATTATGGTATTTATTGCATTAATATTATGATAATTATTATAATTGAGCATTGTTAAGACCCCCAACAGACAAGCATTGGTTTTGTGTAGAGATATACATTTGTTAAATTCACGTTGTTTTCTTTCATGATGTACACACCTATTTTTTTTAAATATTATAGAGTATTTAGCTATAGCCTAAATTTCTTTACATATGTAAGCTCTTCAGTAAGGACATAAATAACTGTCTCATGCCAAGATAAATTGGTATAATTAGAGCTGTCAATAAGGTTTATAACCCCTTTTGTTTATTACCTTGACATGGATGACCCAAAACATAGGTTAGGTTCGGAGAATACTTTAATAATCAGCATTAATTAATGCACTGTTTGTTACTTTCATATTCCAAGATGTAATTGAAGCATCATACATTAAAATTTAAAGTTTTACCACTAGAACAGCTGACATGGAAAAGGGATTGAAAATTCGAACAAATTCAACATACGTTAAAATGATCTTAAAAAAAATAAACTGTAGACTTTTCCGATATATCCCCAGCATTTCTCCGGCTCGCCAAAATCCATTTCTCCCTAGTTTTAGCGTCTTTGGAACATTTATCAAAACAATTTGTTTGGGGTTGTATGTGGTATGCGATGTGCTATTGCACATCGGAACTGTACACCATTTATAAGTTTTCTGCCTCACTGTCTGTGCAGGATTTATTTTAAGTCTAAAATATACCACTCAGATTATTATCCAATGTATAGACCTCGAATTTAACTATACCAGACACTAACATAAAGTAGAAGTACGCAGAGTGTATCCTGCTTCTCACAGCACACTATGTGTTATTTCCGCTGCTAATTCAGTCAACCTGTATGATGACATCAGACCAATGAGATCGCGTACTTGCGCCACGTGACATTTTTGTACCTTTATTTAGATTTTTATAATGTTTGGAGTTATTATTTGTACATTCTGATCACATTTTTGAATTCTACATGAAATTTTGAATCATATTAGCATATTTTTAATTAAAATCCCGGATCATGCATGTTCGATATTTCATTTATGGAGATAAACTCATTTAACACTTTAGGGGGTAGAACATTAAAAAATATTTCCTATTGCATACATAGGATTTAAAATATTACCTCTATTTGGAATTTTGTCTTCGTACGTTAAACCGTTTCAGAAGTAATGAGTATATTTGTTTTCGGATATTTAACTCTCTGAGCGATTGCATTTGTTTCAAACCTTCTGTTATTTAACACCTAACTTCATATACCAAACCAAACCCCATGGCACTACAGCCCTTGAAGGGCCTTGGCCTACCAAGCGACCGCTGCTCAGCCTGAGGTCCTAATTCAAATGCTTTCACATAAATGCATATTTTTGTCATCATTCCTCACCCCCCCCCCCCCCAGTCAAAATCCCCTTCGGGGTGTAATACAACCTGTGACAATAAATTTCAGTGAATGAAGTCAGAACGGTCGATCCGGCAACACTGGCGACACACAACGCTGCACCTGCGTAGTAGCAGGATTTCGTAATCTATAATCTTCATTTCCGTATTGACGAATTACACAATTAGAAATAGGAAAGGATTTCCATCTATCAATACTTGTTTATTGCACTTATTATGCTACAGGACCGGTTTCGACCCCTTACATAAGGTCAGTACGGAAATGAAGATTATAGATTAGGATACCGTAGCCAACCAGGCAAAATGGAACGCATATATATATATCGAAACTTAAAGATCAAACTAACGAATGCGGTTAAGAGCATTGCTTTTCTGAAGGAATGTCTAAAAAACGACTTAACACCTAAATTCCTGAGAAAATATAACAATAAACACAGGCACACCATACAAACTCGTAATACGCAAAAAAGAATAAACAAAATCTGGCTGAAAGAAGAAATAACGTTTTTATACCGTAAAAAACAACGTCTCAACAACGAACTATACCGAATACATTTAAAGGCATCTAATGAGTTACCACACAGCTACTGGGATGATTTTCAGCAGATCACGACAGAAAACTTAGCCACTAACAAACAGAATACACTAAATAAGAAATTAGAAGCACTTAAACAACCATCCAAACCAAACCCAAAAACCGAAATTCCGAACACAAACTCTTCAACCCTGTCCAACGAAATCACTGAACACAAATTCCACCCACCCATAAAAAATCTCACAAATACGACTTGTAACGAAATGATAACTGTTATCTTGAGCAAGGGACCCAAGCACAATTGGGGTAACACATCAACCTTCCAGAACATTACAACCACTATCACCGAAATAGAAAACGCCATACAGAAAATCTCACACGAGCTACGAGATGAAGTCAGATATGATATAAAAAAAAGGCTCCCACAATATATTGACAAAATTCACAGTAACTTCCAAAACAGTAACTCAGCCAATAAAACACACATAAACAAACTCAAAGATAAAATAAAACAGAATAATCTACTTATAACGAAAGCCGACAAAGGCAATACCACAGTTATTATCGACAAAGACCAATACATATCAAAAACTAAAGAATGTTTTCAAGATAACACTTTCCTCATCAAACGTAAAGATCCGACTAATAACATACAAAGAAACTTCAAAGCCTTATTAAAAAATACACACTTTCTTTTAACTGAAGTAGAATCCTCTAAACTTATAGTAATGAATCCTCAAATACCAACTGCTAAAGCTTATCCCAAAATACATAAAGAACATATACCAATGAGACCTATTATTAACTACAGAGCAAGCACAACCTATAAACTCTCACAATTTATTCAAAGATTCCTCAAAAAGCACTACGTATTCTCAGCTAATAAAACAGTACGGAATTCAATAGATTTTTGTAATAGAACAAAAGGATTAAACATTGAACCATATCACAGTCTCGCGTCATTTGCCATAATAAACATGTATCCAAACATTCCCACAAAACGAATAATAGAAATCATTGACTCTAATCTTAAAAGTCACAGCACTTAAAGCACTTTAGAAATAAAAGAGTTCATTAAATACTTAATTTTGCCATTAGTAACAACTACTTTAAATTTCATGATACTATTTATCAGCAACAAGGTTTACCGATGGGATCTCCCGCTTCTGGTATACTCGCCGAAATTTACGTAGACCATTTAGAGCACACATCAATTAATAAAATAAACAATATTTTTTTTTTTTTTGGTGTAGATTTGTTGATGACATTTTCGTCATCACCGACAATAGATCCACAAATTAAACTGATATATTAGATAAACTCAACACAATAGACTCCCATATAAAATTTACCATGGAAACCGAAAACAATCGCAGTCTGAACTACTAGGACATAACGATAACTAGACGTGAAGACCACCTTTCTTATAGAATATACAGAAAACCCACGCATACTTCAAATACAATTAAAATAGATTCCGTTCACCCCAACACACACAAAAGAGCAGCTTACTACAGCATGATGCACAGAGCATTCAATATACCGTTAACAAAATAAGATCTAAACAAAGAATTACAACTAATTCACAACATAGCTAAAAACAATGGATACAAGAAAGAAATGGTCAACAAAATCATTCACAAAATAAAATCCCAACCCAAAACCAAACTAACAAAAGCAGACAAATCCAAGAGAGATTATGCACTATTCACCTTCAATAATGTACACATATACTCCATAACTAACATTAAAAAAAAACATAACCTAAGAATAGCATTTAGAACTACACACAATAGTACCAACATCAGGACAATCAACAGCAACAACAAATGCAACCACTCAGGGGTATACCGTATCAAATGCAATAACTGTGAGACAAGCTATGTCGGACGCACCGGTAGAAACTTCCTAACCCGATATAATGAACACATAAACGCAGTAAAACACTATCATTTTTCCTCAATAGGGCAACATGTCGTAGACTATAAACACAGTTTCACAAACATTGAGAACGACATGCAAATCCTGAACATAAACCCCAAAGGCCCCCTGCTCAACATAACAGATGAATTTTACATCACTCTAGATCAGTATACCAATCCAAATTACAACATAAATGAAATCACAGAAAAACTAACATCATCTTCAATACAGTTATCCCTGCCCTAAAAAACTCTTACCTTAAGATAATCGATAAACAGAATGCGACTCGACAGAAAAACATCAAACAACACACCCAGCTCCACCCCCACCCCCACAACAGCAATTCTCCCTACCCCTCCTTCCCTTCCCCTCACAGCAGCTAGTATGAGCCCAAGAACACGAAGTAGTACACAACAAGCTTGCATATCAAACACAACTCAGCCACACCAACAACAGTAAGTACATATTCAAATTAACACACACAACCCTTAGACATTCCTCCAACATAATATCACTCATAGCTCAATCTTATCTTCTACAGATAAATATAACATCACTGCACAGCTACAAATGGGAAAGGAGCCACTACTTTGAACCCAATGTCACTCAAATTTTATGGACACCACAGGACAACATGATTTGATTTTAACATAAGGCAACACACACAGCAGAGCTGAACATATTTTAGCCTAATTCCATCCATACGTCTGGCACCTTTTTTAAAATTGGAAAGTGTTTTATTTTATGTATATACGTGAAGACAAAATCTTTTACTCATACAATTTTACAAGCAAACCATATCATTTAAACTCCAGGAACAGCAGTTGAGTGTACAACTGTGTAAATAAGACTTGAACTCTGGAATCAGCCGGTGAATTGAACAACAAGCAAGACACGAACGTTCATGTGCATGAAGTGCTCTTATATATTGTATTCATCTTGTACATATATATTTATGTTATTTTTAAGTAGAGATATGTTTTATAAACTAATTTTAAGACCTTAAACATACTCTTTTAGACATACAATTACATTGTTGCACATAATGACATATACGCCAGTTCACGTTACGATATGCCCCATTTGGATGTGACCAAATGTTTATTATCATATGGCATTCCTTTGACAATACAATCTTAATCATAGCTTCATCATATAGATATGTATGTATGGTTCAGCTGAAGATGACCTTATGTAAGGGGTCGAAAGCAGTCCTGTAGCATAATAAGTGCAATAAACAAGTATTGATAGGTGGAAATCCTTTCCTATTTCTAATTGTGTAGCAGGATTTGACCACCTGCTCACAACGTTGTTCAGTTGAGCATCGTGTGTGTGCCGTGTAAGACCTGTTTGGCACAGTGCGTGTTTAGTGCGTTGGTTCTGAACTGTGAACAGGAACCTGAACGACCAAAAGACCAATGTACAGTTTTGTTTTAAGCTTGGCAAGACACCGAGAGAAACGCACGTGTTGCTGGTACGTGTTTATGAAGATCAAGTACGTTCCTTGAAGTGTGTGTATGGGTGGTTTGCCCGTTTTCGAGGAGGCCGGGAAAGTGTTTCTGACAACCCCCCGTAGCGGAAAACCAGCGACTGCCATCAGTGACGAAAACAATGAGAAGGTGAGGACATTAATCACGAATGATCAGCGATTAACTGTGCGCATGATAGCAGATGAACTGCAGATTAACCGTGAATCTGTGCGACAAATCATAACTCAGAAGTTAGGGAAGAGGAAAACGTGTTCTCTCGTCTTGTGCCACATCACTTGACTGACGATCAGAAGCAGGCACGTTTAGAGGCTTCACAGGATATTGTCAAACGGCAGATGCGACACCAAATTTATTGAACTGTATTGTCACTGAGGATGAAACGTGGTGTCTCAGGTACGATCCTGAAATGAAGTGGCAAAGCATAGAATGATGTTCTCTGGGATCTCCTCATTGGAAAAAGGTCAGAGTCGAAAAGTCACGCATCAAACTTGCTTTGAAAGGAAAGAGATTTGACGATATTCCTGACATCCAATGAAACGTGACAAGGCTTTTGAACACCATCCCAAAGGAAGCCTTCTTGCAAAGTTTCCAGGAGATGTATCGCCAATGTCAGCAGTGCATAGTTATGGGAGGGGACCATTCCGAAGGAGAGTAAGGTCACGGTTGTGCATTGTTCATCCATGTTAACAGTAGAGGACTATTCACCGAACATTATTGTCATAGGTTGTATCTTTATCCTCATAAAAAGAATTCCAACTCCTTTTACACCCCCCCCCCCCCAAGTTGATTCCACCCCCCTCCCCTGCCACAAAATACACATACAATTTTTTTCGTCCGTAACATCCTTCGTTGCAATTGAAATAAAAATCTTGTAGGTTCCACCTTGTTCAATACAAATACGAGCAAATAAGATGAAGTTCCTCACGTTTAACATCCTTCGTTTTCGAGATATAAGTATCCTCAAACAAAAAATTCAACTCATTTTTCAATTCGTTTATCCCCCCTTAATCGTATTTTCCGAAAACTAAAGAATACGTGTTTCTTTATTTTTAACCTTCATCGGCTAATGTAAATGTTTTAAAACTTCGGCTATCGTTGCAGTTGTTAGCCGCACTTGCATCTTTCTAACTGTCAGTGCTATTGTTTAACTTAAATGCATAATAGATGGCAGGTCTCTTAAATCAATGTTAATAAGTACTGTATTAAGTAATATACTTTATTTTTTTCAGAATGATTTCTCCATTACAACATATTTTAGAAACTTCAACATTAGCATAATTCGTATTTTTCTAAGACATCAATTTTCAGTTGGTTTTAGTTCACGTCAATAAGCTGTCTCTTCTTTGTATGCACGCTATCAATATGTTGATCATATAAATAGGGGCTGCCTGGCCGAGGCGGTAAAGGCGTGCTTGGTTCGTCCGGAAGGACGTGGGTTTGAATCCCCATCAGGAAGTCGTAAAATTTAAGAAACGGTATTTCCACTTCTGGAGGTGCATATGGCCCTGAGGTTCACTCAGCCTACACCAAAAATGAGTACCAGGTTAATTCCTGGGGGCAAAGACGGCCGGGCGTAGAACTAACCACTCTACCCCATCACGTGCCGTGGTTAACAATGGTGGAAGCCATTACCTTCCACTCCTCCAACGGCCTTCATGGTCTGTACGGAGGTGTCTTTGTCTTTGTCTTTGTCAAAAAGAAATCATGAATATTCAAGATATCTATTAGCCAAAATGTACGTATGCAAACAAAACAAACATACGTCGCATATTACATACAACCAAAACAAAACTTTTCTTTTCAGTCATATACTTGAAGGGGATAGCGACCTACCTTCACGCAGAATCCCAAGGAATGTAATGCTATTCTTCAGAAGATGCTCAGCAAGTGGTTAGCTACAGAAGTAGTAAGTACTTGCTGGTCAGGTTTCTAAGTATGGATGCGTATATTTTATATTATGACAAAATTTTTATAATATGTACATATTTGTGTTAGACATCAATAATTTTATAGTTAATGTCGTTGAAAACACCTACTTACAAGGTAATCCACAAAACAAATAATAATAACATACACTTACATTGTGACCTGTTACCGTGGTTTGGTGGATCAGCAGAGGTGAAAGAAGGTGCCCGGGTAAATGGGTCTAACTACCAAATCAAAGTTAAATTAAATTTTTAACAAAGGTTATATTTTCTGAGTTTTAACAAGCAAGAATAACAAAATTTAACAAGTTGTCACTAGGTGGTATAACCATGATATAGCAATAAAAAAAACAAGGCTTAGAAAAATCCAAGATTTCAAATCCTAGACACCCTTGGGCTACCAGCCCCTAGCTTTACAACTTTTGAACTCCTAGTTCAACTTTAACCAAGGAACAATTTGTTAAAAAGGGCAGAAAACCCCTGATACATGGAGCGCTTGCTCCCAATTACAATATCAGGCCTCCCAGAGGCACTTTTACAACACAAGAAAAGAGCTGACACGCTCTCAGTTTTTCAAGCCTCTTCAAGGCAACAGTAGACTTTACAATTACTCGCCATTAAGGCACCACTTACAAAATGAAATGGGGGTATCTTGTACCCAACCTACTGGGCCTTAGCAGAAAAAGAACAGGTTAAGTAAATGGCCCATGATACCAAAAGGAATGGAGGCCTGTATTTGCGCTCCTACACATGCATGCTTAAAACCTAAAAAGGCACTAGGTCAATGACACAGGGGTTATTCCCAAATATCGAGGTGACCAGTATAAGAAAGAGATTTAAAACGTTAAGGAAGAGAACCAGTTACCAAAACGTAGTCACCTCAAACCAAAATGAAGGGGAGCTCGATAGGGTAAATCACTCTCTATCCCCGAATTACACTTACAGATTTTATGAAGTTTTTACATAAAACGGCAGAAAATTATATGTTGGAAAGATAGGTTACATTGTAAAGGTTTCGGACCTTTCCCGCGGGTTAAACTGCTGAGCTAGCAAGAAATAAAGATGTTAAACGGCCATTACCTTACTGAAGATCTGCTGCCTGATGAAAGAGGCACCTCCCGCCTCCTGCTACACGTCCATACACTAGGTTAGATGTTGATCAAGTGGCCAGGAGACGTGAAAATCAGCAATTTATATACCCTCGGGGAAAGTTCAAGACCTTTCATGAATAAAACAGCCACACCCACTTAATTTTATTGGGTCGCTTAAAGTTACACATCAAATCAAAGAAGAAACTTGTGATTGGTAGGAACTTAATCACAGAAATTCTTGATTGGTTGAAATCAAAACAGGCGGAAAGACAGGATAAATATTGCCAACCCAAAAATGAATGAACGAAAAAAAGGAAAAACTCATGAAAACATGATCATAGTTTTGTAGTGACCTCTATGAGAGAATGTCCAAACTTCTTGCTGAATGGAAAACAAAACAAGTAGAATTTCACACAGTTCAGGAAACTTCACCAAAATTTTTTTTTTTACGGTAGTGACATCTTCTGAGAAAATTTATAAGTTGGTCCAGTTTTAAGTTCCGAGTTTCTCCTGTAGAGGAGGTTTTATTGGCGCAAGATTTAAAAGTGCGGCGTAGAGGTGTACCTCCCGGTACATGACCAAAAGCTGAGACCCACTGGCTAACGTGCGGCAGACAGCCGCCGATCTGACACCTATGAACTTAGAAGTCACACTGGGCGCCTCCTTGTCGTGGAGACTTCTGGAAACCGTGCCGGCTAATGGGGAAGGCGGTAACTTAGGAATACTGGCTCCTTCCATTACACTGTGATGCGCCGAGACAAAACAACGAATTGGTTCCAAATTTTGCGGCCAACAGCCGCATACGTTAGCCGATGAAGGTTAAAAGAGATTCCGAATACAAATTTTCGTGTCTGTAACATTTTCAGTTTTTGAGATATAAGTATCCTCATAAAAATAATTCAACCCCTTTTTCAGTCCTTTTTACAACCCAACACAACCACTTAAGTGTTTTTCCGGGACAAAAAATACGTGTTACTTTATTTTGAAAAGAAATTTAAAATACCAATTTTCACGTCTGTAATATGTAACGTTTTTGGGATATACTGTAGATATGCTCATTTTAAAAATTCACCCCCTTAAACACTTCCCCTCAAGTGCATTTTCAGAAAACAAATTATGCGTGTTCCTTTATGTTTTACAGATGCCAAATACCAATTTTTTCATCTGTAACTACTTCAGTATTCCAGTCGGTGCAATGTAAAGCCACTAGCAAAAAAAAAAAAAAAAAAAAAAAAAAAAAAAAAAAAGTATTCCAGTATCTTCATAAAAAGTATACATCTCTCTTCACTTCTTTTCGTCCACCCGACGCCCCTAAGTCGATTTTCTGTAATAAAAATGTGCTTTTCTTTATTTTTAACAAAGACTCCAAATACAAATTGTCATGTCTGTGGCATCTTCACTGTGTGAGATATAAGTACAGTTTCTCATAAAAATAATTCAACCACATTTTCAGTCCTTTTTACAACTCTCCTTCGTATTCTCCTCATGCCTCACTTTAGGCTATATCTCATACTTTCATAACCTCTGTACACTTGTTACTGTATGATTCTTCTTTCACTGGGCGAGATGGCCGTGCGCGTAGAGGCGCGCGGCTGTGAGCTTGCATCCGGGAGATAGTAGGTTCGAATCCCACTATCGGCAGCCCTGAAGATGGTTTTCCGTGGTTTCCCATTTTCATTTCCTATCCCATAGTCGCCATAAGACCTATCTGTGTCGGTGCGACGTAAAGCCCCTAGCAAAAAAAAAAAAAAAGATTCTTCTTTTCACTCTCATGTCTTGAACCTCATTATAGTATGTCCTTACTCCCACACTCCACCCGCTCCTCTGCCTCCCAGCTCACACACTGATTTTTCTGTCCCTTTTTTTCCCTTTCCTTTCATTCCTACACATTTTTCTTTCCATCCTTAGCTCTATTCTGTTCTTCTATCCTTGTCAGCATTTTATTGCATTTTATTTTATTTTATTTTATTTTATTTTATTTTATTGTTTTAGTGTATTTACTTATTTCTTCTACCATGTATGTCTTCGATACATCTGATGACCGTGCTGTTTATTTCACAAATAGACTGAACCAGAAACATCTTAATTAGAGCTAAGATTGCGTCGTCACTTCCCATTCAGAAGGCTAGCGCGCAGTGAGCCATCTGGTGACGAACAAAAGTACCACTTACAATAGATCAGTGGTAAAGTATTCTCAAATTCAAACTGGCATTATTAGAGAAGTCTTCCTTGTGAACACAAAAGATTTTCTTTTGAAGATGTGGAGTAAAGTTCTTTGTCAAACTTAAGAAATTTCACCTTTTTTTTTCCTTGACACGGCAAAGGCCCACAAGCTATACAATAATACCTGTCCTCAGCAGAAACCCGAGGGACTGGAAATATTTTCCGCAGTTTGCAGGGTTCTAGTTCATAAAAGTGGTTAAAAAATAAATTAAAATCATAAGTACATACCTCCGTTAGATAATTCAGCAGTAGATTTACATATATGATTTTGTGCAGAGTAGATAAGCTCACCGGACAAAAAAAATAGTCACCCCTGGAGAAATCATTACAAGCATCATTTTATACCATGTAATTCTGCCTCTGGACTTGATAACTGCCTGGATTCGGTTAGGAAGTAAGTTCACAAGCTTGTGCAGGTATGTCGCATCCAGATTAAGCCACTCACTGAGGATTTGATTGCACAATTCCACCAGATTGCGGGGATGCTGTTGTAGGCATTTTACCCGCTGTTCCAACATGTCCCACAGATTTTCATTGGGGTTCAAGTCAGGTGTTTTTGCAGGCCAATTGAGATGTAATAGCGTGTGGCAGTGTTCATAAAACCAGTCGCATATGCGTCCAGCCTGATGAACTTTGCCTGCTGTCATCTTGAAAAATCGGGGTATCTATAGCATACTCGTTATGTAGATGTTGACTGAAAGGCAACACCTGATCATCCGGAATGATTAAATAAATATGCTGGTTCATGTTAATGATCACCTCAGTGAGCAGGCTCAATCCATGGTACGAGAAACACCACCAAAACCTCAAGACCCACCTCCGGCTTGAACCTGATGTTGCACACATCCAGGATGAAGTGCTTCATTTGGCTTTCGGTGCACTCGACGACATGTATAATTGGAACACAGGAAAAAAAGTGATTCATCAGACCACATTACGTTCCGCCAGTGAGCTACTGCCCACATTCGATGATTTCTAGCCCATTGAAGATGCGCAGCTTTAAATGCCTGTGTGAGCAATGGCCTTTTATGAGGTTACTGACTCCAAATGTTCATTGCATGCAGTTCCCATCACAATGTTCTCTCATTAATAGTTTGGGATGGACCTTCATTCACTGACTGCACCATGCCTGTCGGGTATGGAAGCAATTTTGATTCACAAGCCGCGGAACGCAATTCCGGTCTCTCTCAGTCAGGATCTTTTTCCGATCACAGTTCTGACGTTGTGTTTCATGGCCACGCGTAGTACACCACTGCTGGCAGACACATTGAACAGTCCAATGTGAAACACCAGAAACTCCCGCAACTTCACGCACCATATGGCCATGGGTACAGCCTAACACGATTGTCCCTTTTTGCCACTCTGTCACATCCTTACATCTACCCATGTTGACATTCACTGTCCGCTTGAAAGATCAATGTCTCATTGATGCCTACTGCCTTATGCTCATGTAGAGACAGTACATGTGTGGTTGAGCAAAGAATTTGGTCGCTGCACCATCTGCATAGGCTTAACACTCCATCTGTGTGTGCGCACTAGGTTGATTAATTTTTTGTGGCTAAGCTTACAATAATGACACTGATCACACATTTATAAACACTAGTTAATCAGCATGAACACAAATCTCTCCTTGCTTAGAACTTCCTCACAGTGCACAGTAGTACAGTGCACACACTTATTTAATACATATTACAAGTTTTATACAAATAACGCCAATAGTATACTGTACAGTACTGTCATTTACCTCTTCCAGTAATCCAGAATTGTACACTGGACACAACTATTTCCTGGTAGCATGGTTCGCAATAAAAATGCGGGCACGGCTAATAATATAAAATAATTCTGCGCTATTATTCGCTAGCGAGAAAGACTGAATGCCCTTTACAACTGATAGGGCAGGTTGGTAGGACTTCATGTTACATAAACCATCTTATTCATCGTCTTTGTTTTCTTCATCATCACCATCAAATTCTGTTTTCTTTCTTGGAGGTGATGGGCGACAAACTCTTCGATGTTTTCTACCGCCGCCTCTGTCTCAACCTCCAGATCAATGGTCACATAATCTTCTGCACTGACGTTACCATGATTACACTATTCAAGCCTTTGTTTCAGCACATCGGTATTTTTGTTTATTATGGTTCCTTCGTCAGGGTGTGAGACCGACTTGGCTTTATGAAAGCAATGACGTACCGTGTTGGGCGACACCCCTGTCACTGCTTCTGCAATCCAAATTACAGTATCAAGCACGGAGATTTAGTTTGTGTGGTGGCAGAGGACACAGATTCCATGTTTGCAAACAGTGATGCCATTGTCAGTTTTCAGTAATTAATCTTAAAACAATTAATGAAGCCATGGTCTTTTGGCTGAGTTACACTAGAAGTGTTCAGAGGGAACCATGCAAGCTTAACATTAGAAAGCTGGATGGCTGGATGGCATGTAGCATTATCAACATTCCTGTTTTGTTGCTTCATTATTGAGTTGAATGACAACAACCATTCTTCCATTAGGTATGTTTTCATCCATACCCTCTTACTGGATTTCACCGGGCGAGTTGGCCATGCGGTTAGGGGCGCGCAGCTTTGAGCTTGCATCTGGGAGATAGTGGGTTCGAACCCCACTGTTGGCAGCCCTAAAGATGGTTTTCCATGGTTTCCCATTTTCACATCGGGCAAATTAATTAAGGCCACGGCTGCTTCCTTCCCACTCCTAGCCCTTTCCTATCCCATTGTCGCCATAACACCTACCTCTGTCGGCGCAACGTAAGGCAACTAGCAAAATAAAAAATTAAAAAAATAAAAAAATTATTGGATCTCCAGTCAACAGGTAGACTCTTTAAATCAATGTTTTTGGAGCATCTGGGTTTTGCTGCTTTTCCTATAACTGATGGCTTTTCAAGTTCCCCAGAAATAAAACCACCTTAAAAAATGTTAATTTCACAAACTTGCATTTTTCCAGTCGTACACTTTGCTACAATCTGCTTAACAGCTACTAAAACCTTAATTTGTGTGTTCAAATCTAAAATCACGCCTTTCTGTCCTTCTGTCACATTTAAAATTACACTCTAAACTGCAGCACAATGTTCTGTGATTGCTAACAAGCTCACTAAATCTGTGACCTTTCTAGGAAATGTGCACTGCATAGTTAAGCAGGTAGTGTCCCCCACCCTCCCAAATTGCTTCGTTCCGTTAGTCAAAAAAGAAGGTTGCTCTCACATGGGGACAAAATTAGATAAGGGATGGAGGAGGCCCTAAGTTTCCTGCCTCAAGTTTCGGTCTTTCCACATTCCTACAGTAAAGGATGTCCAAACCACACAGAATATCCCTGTCATGGTGTACAGATAGAGTTGCCACCGTACAACAAGATGGTCTGAGTTCATTTCCCAACCAAATGCTATCTCGGTCACCTAAGATCCATTCAGAATACACATGTACTGAAATGGCTAGGAAGGAACTTTACTTATTTTTTCTGTTATAATCGCAAAATTTCCTTCTGTTTCCACGTCGCACAGTTTCTGTTAAATACAGGTAAACTTACATGAATATTAAATTATAATTCACTGGAATGGGAAAATATTCCGATACAGACTGTTTTCCTGTTCATGAAATTTCCGCTAAAGGTAGGCGTTCCTGTACTATTATGTTTACCAATGACATTATTGGCCGTTGTGGTTGGGTCGTGCAGGTGTGAGCTTGCATTCGGGAGATAGTCGTTTTGAACCCCACTGAGCTCGATAGCTGCAGTCGCTTAAGTGCGGCCTGTATCCAGAATTCGGGAGATAGTGGGTTCGAACCCCGATGTCGGCAGTCCTAAGATGGCTTTCCTTGGTTTCCCATTTTCACACCAGGCAAATGCTGGGGCTGTACCTTAATTAAGGCCATGGCCGCTTCCTTTCCAGTCCTAGCCCCTTCCTGTCTCATCGTTGCCATAAGACCTATCTGTGCCAGTGCAACATAAAACACCTTGTAAAAAAAAAAGTTTTGAACCCTATCGTTGGCAATTCTGAAAATGGTTTTCTGGGGTTTCCCATTTTCACACCAGGCAAATGCTGGGTTGTATCTTAAGACCACGGCCACTTCCTTCCCACTCCTAGCCCATTCCTGTCCCATCATTGCCATAAAACCTACCTGTGTTGTTGCAACGTAATGCAAATTCAGGACCGACGATGGAGAAAGGTGAAAGCGCTGAAATATGAAAAAAAGTGTTTCTTGAAATAACTTTTTTAAATAAACCCCCCGTGGGTGGGGGGTGTAGATGAAGAATACACCCATGGTATCCATTGCCTGCCGTAAGAGGTGACTAAAAGTGGTTACCAAGGGATGATCAAATTAGAAACATGAAACTACTTGTGATTAGCACCACCATGCGGGGAACACCCTGGGTCGCTTTTACTTGCGCATAGCACCTCTGTTGGGTACCAGCTAGGTTTGTGATTAGTAGCAACGAGGGCTCGACGGCTTTTACAGTACCTGTGATTAGTAGCACTATGTGAGCGACACCATGGGATGAGGGAACCCACGGGGATCGGTTCCACTGATCTTTTTAAATCCGTCCGTCCGTCCGTCCGTCCGTCCGTCCGCTTTGAATTCTGGTCAGTAGAGGATTTTGGACTTTTAATTTGTGATAACATTTCATCTCATTTTCTACCATTAAGGGCCGATGACCTCGATGTTAGGCCCCTTTAAACAACAAGCATAAGCATCATCATCATAATATTTTTTGAAATAAATTGATGCATTAATCATGTCGCATATGGTGGTGAACGGTTCATGTGCCCGAGGTCATTATTTTAGTTGGCAGGAAGTTCCACAAGTAGATAGATCCACAGTCCAATGTGCCCAGTTGAGTTTGTTAGGGAAGAGTGAATGTGCCAGCATCTCGCACAGCAATTCTTCCGTGCTGTCCGTTGTGTCAGTGTGTACCACATGTTTATTTGTTTGTTCATGCAGCACCGTAATCATTGTGATCTGGTTACTGTTTATTTTGTCATAATCAGTAATTGTTTAACAATAAATGATTATTATATTCTTTGGTGTATTTATGCATTGTGGTAGATTACAAAAAAAAACTGGTCTGAGAACATCAAGAAAACAGGCGGTATGGGAAACCGTATGTTACATCATCATCTTGCAAACGGTGGTCTCAGTGAGTTCATTGTGAGTATCTTTCACATAAAGTACAGAAGGATTTTACCAGTTGACACAAATAAAAGATAGATTGCTAATGTTTAGTTTCTTAGTGTTGATAAACTCATCAGCAAGATCTCCAGAGTCGATGAAGCACTACCAGAAATAACAAGAAAGAATCCAATAAGTGATGAAAAGAAGAAGTGCAATAAGAATGATGATACAGTTCCTGGAGAAAGAGGAACACAAAATGATCTGATGGAATCTGCTTGGTATTCATGAGGATATCAATGCTGAAAGTGATAATACAGAAAACTGATCACAGTGTCTTCATTATGCATGATAATGCCGGAGACTGAATAAATGTTAGTTACACATTATTTTATTTACATTTTCAAATAAACAAGTGTGATTTTTAGATCATGTTCTGTTTAATTTCTCATGTTATTTGTTAAATATTGAGTTGTTCAAGGTGAGAGTTAGCTATCCCATAGCGAAGTGAAAGTGAGGAAATATTACTCTTATTAGAATGCCTTCATAAGACATTGAAATGCATACTGTGTTTTAAAACTCACATTACAAGTGAATGAGCTTTCCCACAACGATGTAAATATTTACAGATGTTATTGTTACGGAGTTACGCATGGAAGGCAGAGGTGAAAGAAGGTGCGGGCTGCAATGGGTCTAACTACAAGGCCAAAAGATGAATTAAAATTTCAATCAAGGTTATATTTTCAGATCTAGCAAGGTTTAACAATTTTTACATAGAATTTGAAAACTTAACAAGTACAAGTCAACAGCTATCCAATAATCAGGTATAAGGTAAAATTTTACGAACGAAAGTACAAGTTTTGGGGTCTTAACAAGTTCTGGGCTTCTAGCCCCAATTCCACAATCCTTGAGCTACTAGCCCAACTTTACCAAGACACACATTTGTTCAAAGGGCAGAAAACCCCTTTATACTAGGAGCATTAGCTCCAAAAAACATATCAGACCTCCTAGAGGCCCTTTACCACCTCAAAAAGAGCTGACCCAATCTCAATTTTTCTGAGCCTACTAAAGGCCATAACAGATTTTACCAAAAATTGCCCTCAAGGCACCACTTAGAAAAAAACAGGGGTATCTTGTACCTAGCCTACTGGGCCTTAATAGAAAAATAATAGGTTCATTTAAATTGCCCTAAATGCAAAAGGAATGGAGGCGTGAATTAGCACTCCTAAATACACATTTCAAAACCTCAGAAGGCACTAGACCGATGACACAGGGGCTATTCTCAAACTAGGGAGGTGACTCGTAAAAAAAAATTTTGAACACATTAAGGAAGAGTAGAAAATCGGTTATGAAAACGTAGTCACCTCAAATCAAAATGAAGGGGAGCTCGAGAGGGTAAAGCACTCTCTATCCCTGAATTACAGTTAAAGATATATGAAGTTTTACAAAGACTGAAAGAAATTTACATGTTTCAAGAGATAGGTTACATATTAAAGGTTTTGGACCTGCCCCGTGGGTTAAACTGCTGAGCTAGCAAGAAATAAAGATGTTAAACGGCCATTACCTTGTTGAAAAGCTGCTGCCCGAAGGAAGAGGCGCTACCCGCCCCCTGCTACATGTCCATACACTAAGCTAGATGTAGAAGAAGTGGCGAAGAGCCGTGAAAATCAGCAGTTTTTAAACCCTCGGGGAAGTTTCAAGACCTTTCATGAATAATTAAGACACACCCACCGTCTTTTATTGGCTAACATCAAAAGTTACACACAAAATCGGAGAAGAAACACATGATCGGTAGGAAATTAATTACAGAAATTCTTGATTGGTTAAAATCAAAACAGGCGGAAAGAAAAGATTAATACTGCCAACCTACAAATGAAAGAACAAAATTTAGTAAAGAGGAAAACTTATGGATACAAAATGTCTTCAAATAAAGTTCCTTCACTTCGCACCAGGGTGCATGATCATAGCTTTTTTTTTAGAGACATCTTCTGAGAAACTTATAAATTGGTCCAGTTTATAAGATTCAGATTTTCTCCAGTAGAGGAGGATTTATTGGCGCAAGATTTAAAATTGCGGCGTAGGGGTGTACCGCCCGGTACAGTTATCATAAGCATATTGAAAGTCATATATTTTCTAATTTCTGAGCCACTTAATTAAAGAAATTAAAATTTATTTGATGAAGTATTCTTGCACGTTAAATGTCATAGGTAATTATTATTCTTGGTCTCCTTTGGTAGAGAAGGGTGAAAGTACCAGTTTGCTTTTACCGGAAATGTTTTGGCACTTTCACCCCTTTCCATATTAGGCCCTTAATTAAAAAAAAAATGATGATGATGATGATGATGATGTCCGGCTCCATGGCTAAATGCTGGCATTTGATATTGGGGTCCCGGATTGATTCCCGGCAGGTTAGGGTTTTTTAAACCATCATTGGTTAATTCCGCTGGCATGGGGGCGGGGTGTATGTGTTGTCCTTATCGTAATTTCATTCTCATCATGACGCGCAGGTCGTCTACGGGTGTCAAATGAAAAGACCTGCACCTGGTGAGCCAAACATGTCCTTGGACACTCCTGGCACTAAAAGCCATATGCCATTTCATTTCCATTTCATTATTTTTATTATCCCATTGCTTTCTTCACACTGGAGGGGTCGTAGGTGTGTTCTACTGCCAGATGCCAGTCCCATGTGGAGGGATGTATTCACTATTACATGTTTCTTTGGTGGATAGTAGTGTGGTGTATACGAAGAAGAGTGTCTTAGGACAAACACAGGTATCCAGTCCGCATGTTGGAGGATATAACCAGATGCAGATAAAATTCCTGACACAGCCGAGAATCAGACTCAGGATACTTTTAACTGAAGGCCTTGGGGATGGACAAATTATTCGAGAGTGCATGGTAAAAAAAAAAAAAAAAAAAAAGTTAGCATTTTAAGGTAAATATCTGTTGGAAGGTAACAAATTGGAGAAGGTATTATTTCGAACACTAGCTTTGTAACAAAGTATTCTTAAATGCAAGAGATGTATGTATAGATCTGATGTGTTAAACATTCCTTCTACATACATACATACATACATACATACATACATACATACATACATACTGGGTTCCATGTAAAACTGGAGATTCAGTGACTGTGGTCGTGATACTAACAGTTGCATAGAAAGTTGAAGACTGAGTGAGTTGGCTGTGCTGTTAGGATCGCTCAGCTGTGAGCTTGCATTTGGGAGATTAGTGGGTTCGAATCTGTCAGCAGCCCGGAATGTGGTTTCCTATTTTCGCACCAGGCAAATGCTGTGGTTCTGCATTAATTAAAGACATGCATGCTTTTTTCCCACTCCTAGCCCTTTCCTGTTCCATCGCCACCATAAGACCTATCTATAATTCTAATGTAAATAGTCTGTTATTGGACATTATAAATGTTCCGGCTGACTCATTCTTGGTTGCCAGCGATTCACCACAGTGTTCCAATTTGGGCTCATCAGTTGGTAACTAGCACACCTACCAACATGCATGGCTAGTGCATATGTTGGATGCCACTGCGTAGGCTACTTGGAGCCACGGGCAGTGCTAATGCACTATGGGAGACTAGGCTGTCGGATGATATAAATATCGATTCCCTTAGGGAACCTGCCGGCCCTGTGGTGTAGGGGTAGCGTGCCTGCCTCTTACCTGGAGGCCCCGGGTTCGATTCCTGGCCAGGTCAGGGATTTTTACCTGTACCCGAGGGCTGGTTCGAGGTCCACTCAGACTATGTGATTACAATTGAGGAGCTATCTGACAGTGAGATAGCAGCCCCGGTCTAGAAAGCCAAGAATAAAGGCCGAGAGGATTCTTCGTGCTGACCACATGGCACCTCGTAACCTGCAGGCCTTCGGGTTGAGCAGCGGTCGCTTGGTAGGCCATGGCCCTTCAGGGCTGTTGTGCCATGGGGTTTGTTCATAGGGAACCTGAAATATTTGTCCTGAATGAGTAAATTCAATATTCCAGTATAAATGGTCTGTTACTAGACATTACAAATGTTCCTGCTGACTCATTCTTGGTTGTCAGCATTTTGCCCTAGTGTGCCAATTTGAGCTCATCAGTTGGTAACTAACACACTTACCAATACACGTGGCTAGTGCATATAGTGGAGGCATCATCATCTAGAAGTTTTCATTCCTCATGCTAGATATTAACTGACGAGTCCAAATTGGCAGTGGGGTGAAACGCTGGCAACACAGAATGAGTTTGCTGGGAAATTTATAATGTCCAATTATGGACCATTTATATGGGAATCATGAATTTACTCATTCAGGATAAATATTCCAGGTTCTCATTGGCAATCATTATCATACAGTGTGATTCAGCAGCCCCTTCCAATATCGTTTGTTGCAGCCCAACTATCGTGCACATGGTTATAGGGGTGCTATTCCCCTGCAGGCATGTTGTTACAGTGTGATTCAGCAGTCCCTTCTGTTGTATACAAGAACAGGTATACAGGAACACAACTATATTTTATTGCTTCAGATAGTCTTAACAACATACATACATACATACATTCAAATAAAACTTTCCTCGAAGCAGTATGAAAATTATAACAGTTAACGTTGCTTGTAGACTGAAGTTCAAAAAAGAATGTACACTTTATATACATATATACATGAATCTATCTTGATGCGAAAGTTCATTGAAAAGCTAGAGTTCTTGATAGTTGAAAACTATCTTTTCTATACCGTCACAAGTGTAATCAGTAGCGAAAGCTTGCACTAATAGAATATTAGTTGTTTCTGTAACTTGTCAGGAACTGATATTGAAATGCATAATTAGTAGAATACTAATTGATGTGATTGAGCCTAGGTGGGACTGAGGGAATACTGTCATCGGGCTCGACGTGGCTGCAGGAAACGGGAGCGGAGGCAGTAACCCGAGGTGAAACCTCAAACACTCAGGGCAGTTTTCCCCAAATGAGTTTAAACTAGGTTTATTTTAATCTGGTTTAAGTCTGAGTTTAAACTAAAATTCATTTTCCCCATATTGGTTTAAACTTTGAATCAAGTTTAAACCTGGCTCAGAGTTAAACCTTCTATATTGTTGGTTTAAACTGCTGTTTATATTCAACCTTCTTGACATTTTATTAACGTATCTGTGATTTTCCTAATAGAAGGGTTAGTTTTGACTACCAGTACTGCAGCACTTTAATGAAAAACGTACTAAAATTATAACCTAGTATTAGCATTAGAAAAATGGGATATTTTATTGAAGTCTTTGGTTAAATAGGAAATAATTTTGATGTGCAAGAGAGGTTAAGAAGCCGCATTCCAACAAAAGTTTACAATCTTGGAAAATCGGATGTAACAGAGTTCTTTGATGGATTTATAATTCATAAGCGAACAGCAAGGGTTGTCTAGTACCGAAGAAGGATTCATTTGAAACGTCAACTGCACGAAATAATGCTATTTCGCTACAAGCAATGATTCTGGTTGCTTTAAGATATGATGCAGCAGGCATTTTTTTCATTAACAACGGGGACCACAGACCTTAAATTGCAGTCTCCTTATAATATTATATACCGTAAAATACTGTTGGTGGTATGAATACTGTAATGTGAACCATAAAAATATTCCTACATAAGTCGTGTAATACGTCCGCTCTTCATGCGGTACCTGGTGGCTGTGGTCGCTAAAGCGTTAAGTCCGCATCGTCCGAATCCGTGACAAGACGGTTCGAATCCAATTTGTTGAAAATATTTTTACCATCAGAATGTTGACCGGCACGGTAGGAGAGGCGGTGGTATACAATTTCTAATCGCTAGATTATATATTTATAGGATCAGAAAAACAATAAAGTGTTTCATGCTTGCTAGCAAACTTGTAATAGAATAAATTATAGTGAATAATGTTTCATCGTATCTATTGCCAGCATACCAGCAATAGAAATATTAATGCTATAGGGAGAAGAGTATTATGCATACAGTACGACATATCGCGAACTTGGTTATGTTATAAACGAATATGGAATCAAGTAATACATCTCCAAATAATACATCCTCAGTGGTCTGTCTGCTGGATCCAAGGTTTGTGAGATTGATCCCGGCCGAGGGCGATGGATTTTGATAGGAGATAGATCCCGAGCATGCTTGGAATTTGTTTACTTGAAATTCACATAAATGGAATACCGTAGGCCTATTGCTGAAAGACCAGGATTTTAATATTTCAACGTTCCCGTGTGTTCCATAAGACAATACAGACATCAAAAGACACGTATTAGGCCCACGGTACTTGTTTATGGTAAAGCATGACAGAGAAAAATAAGAAATAAAAGTGCGTTCCAATAAATTGTAGACAGCAATAGGTAGAATTATATGACACAACACTTCGCACAAATGTTAACAATTTATTTATCAGTAAAGCTAATATCCCGCCGAATTTGTTCTTTATTCACTACGTACGATAGCATTAATTCGCCACAAACAGCTGATATTATTACAAAAATGTCGGTCATTGAATTACTTGGCTCTGATTGGCCAATTCCAATCGACCATGCCTTCGACTATTCCTTCAGTGCAGCCAACGTTAGCGCCAACGACAGCTCGCCCGTTTAAACTAAACGAGTGTCAGAAATTGGTGGAGAAAATGGACGCAACTTTAAACTAGGTACTAAAGTTAAACGGGTTTAATTTATACCAGGTTTAACTCGATTTGGAGAAAATGGCCCTCAGAATCAGTCCACCTATTAGAGACACCTTTTTAAGAGGTATAGCCTCCGTGTTCGACATTTGGCGTAATCTGGTGCTAGGCACTGGCAAGTCCTCGCCTGTGGCTGGAAGGCAGCGCCTTTATATAGCTGGCTGATGTAACAGGCAAGCGCAGTGCAGACGTCTCGTAGAGTCGAGAACAATCCAGGCTGTTGTGTGCCGGAACAGGCGGCGCAGAGCGAGGAGCGCGCAGACACACGACACCCTCCCCTCCTAATTACGCCGGTACGGCGCAAAGCGGCGGCAGCGTTGGCGGCGGCAGCGATGCTGGGCAGGAGAGTTGGCAGTCTCTGTCGTGTTGTCTGGAGCCAGGACTGGGCGAAGTGGAGAAGAATCTTCCTGAAAGGAACCCATATGAATTAAGTGATCTAGAGCTCGTTCAGCAATAGACTTGGCAGGTTTAACAATACAATCAATAGTAGGATATGGACGATATCAGAGGCGTATCTGGTCCTGGTGGCGGCAGATGCGTTTCTCAGCAGTCTGAATCTCGTAGAGACGATGACCTAAGGTGCGGCAGATGACACCAGGTAGCCAGAGCGGTTTGGACTTGAAGGTGCGAATGTAGACCTTGTCGTTGACATTAAACTTCGTTGGAGAGTGCTTCGGCTGGGTAGGAAGAGGCTGCAACAGAGAAAGTAAAGTTCTGTGAGGGCGTCCATGGAGCTTTTGAGCGGGAGTTACATTGTCAGCGCCGGGCAGAGTTCTATAATTTCCTAGGAGCTGTAAAAATGCTTGCTCTTTACTTAAACCTGAAGATACGGCTTTCTTCATACTTTTCTTAAAAGTTTGCACAAAACGTTCAGCTTCACCATTAGATTGAGGGTGAAAAGGCCGTGCTAGGATGTGCCGAATACCATTATATGTACAGAAGTTCTGGAAAGCAGTAGCAGTAAATTGCGGTCCATTGTCGGAAATTAGCAGTTGTGGTAAGCCTTCAGTTGTAAATATCTTCTGAAGTGCACGAATGGTAGCTTCTGTAGTAGTAGTAGAATGAATGTCAACTACGTAGGGAAAGTTAGATAGAGAATCTATCACGATGAGCCACATGGAGTTGAGAAAAGGTCCAGCGAAGTCGATGTGTACTCGTTCCCATGGAGAAGTAGGAGGCCATGAAGCGAGGTCAGAGGACGAGGCGTTCTGATGAATTTGACATTGTTCACAATGGCGGATGAGCTTCTCTATGGCGGTGTCAATACCGGGCCAATAGCAGTGTTGACGTGCAAGTTGCTTAGTGCGGGATATGCCCCAATGACTTTGATGTAACAAGTCGAGAACTCGTTGTCGTAGACTCAGTGGGATAACCACTCGGATGAGGGAGCCTGTCTCTAAGAGTATAACTCCGGCACGAGTCGTGAGACGATGCTGAAGACGATGATAAGGCGCTAGGCTGGAAGGGAGTTTGTTCTGAAGAGGCCAACCGTTGCGTATGTAAGTACGTACTGTAGCAAGAGTATTGTCCTTATCCGTTGCTTTAGCGATGCAGGTAGCGTCAATGGGAAAGCTGGATACAGTGTCTTTGAGTTCGATGTCCAACTGGAGACATTCTGATTCCTGGGAATCGAAGGTGGTGTCAGGACCCACTGGTAAGCGAGAGAGGGCATCAGCATTACAATGCTGGGATGTGGCACGATAGGCGATCTGATAGAAATAATCAGAAAGGAATATGGACCATCTCTGAAGTTTACGGAGCGAATGCTCAGGGATCTTATTACCAGGATGGAATAAGTGTACAAGAGGCTTGTGATCAGTAATGATCAGGAAATGGTTGCCATAGAGATATTCGTTGAAACAGCGAATACCAAAGATGATAGCTAAAGCTTCTTTTTCAATCTGAGAGTAACAACGTTGATGCTCGTTGAGTGTCTTTGAAGCGAAAGCTATAGGACGTTCTTGTCCGTGACGATCCTTCTGAGAGAGAACGGCACTGATTCCATAACCGGAGGCGTCCGTGGCGAGCGTGAGGAGCTTGCCGGGCTGAAAGTGAGTGAGTTTGACAGCTTGAACAAGGGCTTTGTTGATAGCTTGCCAGGCGTGTTGGCATTGCGGAGACCACTGAAATTTAACACCTTTCTTGCGTAAGGCGTTCAACGGAGCTGCAACTGAAGCGAAGCGTGGAATGAACTTATTATAATAGTCCGCTTTGCCTATGAAAGATTGGAGCTGCTTGATGTTCTGTGGTGCAGGCATGTTGACGATCGCAGAGACATTCCGGTCGAATGCCGTTCTTATCGAGGATATGACCTAAGTAGTGTACTTGCGGTTGAAAGAAAGTGCCTTTATCTAAGTTCGCGCGGAGACCATTTTCTTTCAATTTAGTGAGAAGTAAGCGCAGATTATGGAGATGTTCTTGATGATCTTTGCCAGTCACCAGAATGTCATCAAGGTAGTGCGCACAACCAGGAATGGAGGCGGTGAGCTGCTCTAAATAGCGCTGTAAAATAGCAGCTGATGAAGAGACGCCTAAAGGGAGACGCTGGAGCTGGAGCAGTCCAAGAGGAGTATTCAGCGTGAGAAATTGCTTGGATTCGTCGTTTAAAAGTAGCTGTAGATAGGCTTCTTTTAGATCCACTTTAGAGAAATATTGACCACCTGCTAAACGGCGAAATAATTCTTCTGGACGGGGAATTGGAAAGACGTCGGTTTCAATCTGTGAGTTGACCGTAGAGCGAAAATCACCACAAAGGCGTACCTTGCCATTGGGTTTCTTAATGACGACCAGAGGAGTAGCCCATTGACTGGAAGTAACAGGGACCACTATATCGGCTTCTATCCATCTGTTTAACTCGTCATTAACTTGGTCTTAAAGTGCAAGTGGAACAGGACGGGCTTTGAAAAAGCGAGGCTTGGCTCCTGATTTCAGCTGTATGTGAGCAGTGTAGTCCTTGGCGGTGCCTAGTGTGGAGTCGAAGACTTCAGGAAATTGCTCCAGGAGATCCGTAACATCAGAGGTAGGTTGCAAGGTGGAGACTACATTGACGTTGTCATGAATTTGGAAACCGAATAAATTGAAGAGATCCATGCCTAGAATATTAGAAGCTGTGTAGTTGTTGACTACTAGTAAGGTAATGACTTTCTGAATACCCTTATAGCTGGCTGGAAGAGTGATCTGGCCCTTAATATCAATCTTCCTCTTGTTAAACGTAACAAGCTGCATGTCAGCTGGAGAGCACGAAGGTGAGCCTAAGTCATGATACTTAGCCAGGTTGATGATAGAGACAGGTGAGCCAGTATCTAACTGAAATTCAATAGAGTGATCAGAGAAAGAGAGTGGAACTAGTATCTTGCTGGAATTCTTGGTAGGCAGAATGAGATTGATCTGATCTATTTCCATCTCCTGTCGGGGCTGAGTATTAGGCTTTCGTGTCGAAGAAGTCTTGGCAGGGCGGAGCGAACATTTACAGACTGTCTTGATGTGCCCGATTTTATGACAACAATCACAAGTAGCTTTGAAGAAACGGCAGTCACGGCGGTCGTGATGTTTGAAATATCCTCTGCAGGAAGGCAGGAGGTGAGACGTCTTCTGAGCAGCAGGCTTTCTTGGAGAAGAGTGAGAGGGAACCTGGCGAGAACGCTTGGCAGAAAGCGATTTGCTGGGGCGGTTCGAAGGAGCAGACAACTGGCGGGCAGGCTGCGAGACTTGAGCGACCTCATGTTTATTAGCAATTTCCGCGGCAGTCTTGGTAGTGAGTTCATATACAGTAGCTATATGCTGTACTTCTTCTAAAGAAGGGTTACTCTTCTTAACAGCGTCAAAACGAACTTTGTCCTGGGGAGTATGGAGAATGACCATGTCCCGAATGAGAGAATCTGTATAGGGCGTACCACAACCGTCCTTAGAACAGATAAACTGGCAGGGCTTGGCGAGACCACGTAGTTCCGCGATCCACTCAGCATGAGTCTGGTGCGGTTGCTTCCTGCTTGGAAAAAACTTGTAGCGAGCGGCTACGATGTGCGGGTCTCTAGTATAATGCTCATTGATACAAGCTAATAGCTGGGCGAAAGGCACTTCGGAAATTTGCTCCTCAGGGCTTAATTTTTGCAGTAATTCACACGTCGAATTTCCAACTGAACTGAGAAATAGAGCACGTTGTCGCTTTTTGTCCGCGATTGAATGGCAGATGAAGTGTTGCTGAAGGCGGGCGTAATAGGCTGACCATTCTTCGTGAGCCGGGTCAAAAGCAGAAAATGTTGGGACTGCTGTGGGCTGTGCAGAAGCAGAAAGAGCTTGTATAGCTGTAAGCAATGCTGTTTGTTGTTGTTGCATGAATTGCTGTTGCTGCTGTTGTAAAGCTTGTAATATAGCAGCGAATTGCTCCGTCGTAGCCATGGTGTGCAGTGCGAGAGAGAGAATAACTTATGAAGCAGCGTGTACTGAGACTGGCTGACAACCTGACCTTCACGCAAGCAGCTGGGAGTGAGAGAGAGAGCTTGGCGTGCGCCGAACAGGTGTTGGAAGAGGGCGAGCCGTGAAAAGGAAGCGGACTGTCCGTAGTTCGACGGAGTCGTACCGAGGTAGAATTGTGCTGGATAAATGCGAACTGTTGGCAGAGTGCTGTTGGTCCCGATGTGCTGGTTATAGTTACTGATGACGTTGTTTACTTCTTCGCCGAATTTGTGAGGTACGTAGTACTGTGTGTACCTTGTCGCCAATTTTAATGTAATTTGCGAAATCTGCGTGTTAGTTTGGCTCGTCGCCAATTTTAAATGTAATTGGCGAGGTCTGCGCGTTAGTTTCCCTCGTCACCAATTTTAATGTAATTGGCGAGGTCTGCGCGTTAGTTTACCTCGTCGCCAATTTTAGTTGTGTTGTATACAAGAACAGGTATACAGGAACACAACTATATTTTATTGCTTCAGATAGTCTTAACAACATACATACATACTTTCAAATAAAACTTTCCTCGAAGCAGTATGAAAATTATAACAGTTAACGTTGCTTGTAGACTGAAGTTCAAAAAGAATGTACACTTTATATACATATATACATGAATCTATCTTGATGCGAAAGTTCATTGAAAAGCTAGAGTTCTTGATAGTTGAAAACTATCTTTTCTATACCGTCACAAGTGTAATCAGTAGCGAAAGCTTGCACTAATAGAATATTAGTTGTTTCTGTAACTTGTCAGGAACTGACATTGAAATGCATAATTAGTAGAATACTAATTGATGTGATTGAGCCTAGGTGGGACTGAGGGAATACTGTCATCGGGCTCGACGTGGCTGCAGGAAACGGGAGCGGAGGCAGTAACCCGAGGTGAAACCTCAAACACTCAGAATCAGTCCACCTATTAGAGACACCTTTTTAAGAGGGATAGCCTCCGTGTTCGACATTCGGCGTAATCTGGTGCTGGGCACTGGCAAGTCCTCGCCTGTGGCTGGAAGGCAGCGCCTTTATATAGCTGGCTGATGTAACAGGCAAGCGCAGTGCAGACGTCTCGTAGAGTCGAGAACAATCCAGGCTGTTCCGTGCGCGGAGCAGGCGGTGCAGAGCGAGGAGCGCGCAGACACACGACACCTTCCAATATCGTTTGCTGCAGCCCAACTAACGTGCACATGGTTATAGGGGTGCTATTCCCCTGCAGGCATGCTGTATGGTACTAATGTTCAGCGAGCACATTTTGCACACGATTCTGAACCCAAGTGAAATGTTATATCATCCATTCACAAAACATGACGCCTTGAAATCATGTACCAACGTCCTTTTACTATGTAACTATGTTAATGTGTCGTGCTTCGTGACCAGGTGTAACAAAGAGGGGAATCAATGCAGAAAACTAGGTAACAGTGCAGTAATTAATGTCTTAAACACCAAACCGGATGGCATATGTACTCTGCTCTCTTCGTACTACCAGCATGTTTCCAGCAGTGTAGTGTAGCGGATGCAGTTAGGCGTTTGCCTAGCAATCTATGGAATGTGCCAGTGGCGGTTCGAATATGTAAACACAGATGACATTCAAACAGTAGAATGATGCTGTTATTCATCTTGTGCCCTGCGCATACTCCGCTGATTAGGGCCTGAATGTACTGTAATCTCTGCTGTCATTCGGCAGGTTTTCCATAGAGGAGTATGTTTACATGCTCCTCATTTATGGGGAAGCAAGACAAAACGCGTGCGAGGCACTACGTCTGTACCAGGAACGGTATCCTGACAGGCAACACCTGGCTGCTACGACATTCCCTAAATGCTGAAAGACGCCTAAAGACAACAGGCATGATTTCCAACCAGCCACCAGTCTGTGATAGGCCCGTTACATCGGGTGAAACAGGAGAGGCCGTTCAAGAGGCAGCTTGTAATAATCCACACATCAGTACAAGGTCGATTGCACGACAGATGAACACCAGCCGGCTGTCCGTCTGGCGAATACTGCATGAATATAAATCTTATCCATACCATCTTGAGCTACACCAGGAGCTCCATGGGCGGGATTTTGAAGCTCGAATGGAGTTCTGTCGGTGGCTATTAGGCACACTGGACAATGATGCAGCATTCGTATTGCATATCTTGTTCTCAGACGAATCATGCTTCCACAATAATGGGAACGCCAATCGCCACAACATGCAAGATTGGAGTCCGGACAATCCTCATTGGGTGCGATGGGTGGCCCATCAAGTACGATGGGGAGTGAATATTTGGTGTGGAATCTTGGGGGATTGCCCGATTGGATCTTATTTCTTTTAGGGCCATTGGATGGGTCCACGCTACCTGCACTTTCCGCGTCAGGAACTCCCACTGCTGCTGAAGGATGTTTCCTTGCATGATCGTGTAACGAGGTGGTTGCAACAGGATGGAGCTTCACTATATTCGACTTTGCCCATTTGTAACCATCTGAACGATGAACTGACAGGGAAATGGATAGGACGAGGAGGCCCTTTTTCATGGCCTTCAGATCGCCGGATTTAACGCCGGGGACATTTGAAGAACGTCGTTTACACTGAAGCGCTGGAAAACAACGACCAGCTCTGGCAACTCATCACAGATGCCTGCCGAACAATTACACCTGGAGTGCTTCAGCGCGCAAGACAATCTATTGGACACCGGGTCGGAATGTGCATAAACCAAAACAGTCATCACATCGAACATTTGCTGCGATAAAACGTTGTCAGGGCAGTTGTGTTCCTGTTATTCCCGGTCCGTATGTGTCCAGCTTGCTAACTAATCAGCCCTTCTTAAGGCCACAAACACGTTCATTCACACACACACACAATTTGTATGAAAGCAGGTATTGAACTGCGTGCGATATGTATTAAACAGTGTAATCTTTTGCCCCGGACTCCTACCTCCCACCTGACATGCAAGCCTGCTCCGCTGCACCTTTACCAACTACACTACAGTCCTCTATGGCACAGTCGGCTTAGAGCAAGTAATAGTTTTACTGTGGTCACAATATCAATTTAGTGTTTCACCGGTGTGTCAGGTTCATATGATATGGAAGGTACACGCATGTCTTCTAGAGTTTAATACGAGTATAACATTACAGCGTCCTATCATGGTGAAGCTATAAATACCAAGATATCCAGTTGTGTTGTCTGAACATACCGGCAGGGCAGATGTTTTCAGGACGGAATGAATATTGTGGGTTGCATAAAACTACCTTGGGAGGGGCGGCTGAATCACGTTGTGTAAGACCTATCTGTTTTGGTGCAGTATAAAAAGCAAATTGTAAATTGTAAAAGTTTGAATGCTGATATGCAAACAGATCCATGTGTATTACTCTCACCTGAATAATCTTTGTTCCAGGTATGGTTAATGTCTAACAAGAAGAATGTACCTGATTATGATGAAGTACAATGCAGCAACTATCCTAAAAAGGTATGGTAGTTGATAATTGACTTACTGAGGAGGATAAACTTATTGCATGCCTGCTTTGAGCAAAATGGTGCAAACAATTAATTTATGTTAAAATGTTGAATAAAACTTTCAACCAGGATCGTAATCCATCAAAGAATACTAATTCTTCTGTCCTTGTTTTGTGCAAATATCTGTGTGGCATCCAGATTAATCACAGATTGACCGAGTGAGTTGGTCGTGCGGTTAGGAATGCGCTACTATCAGCTTGCCTTCGGGAGATAGTGGGTTCGAACCAGACTGTCAGCAGCCCTAAAGATGGTTTCCTGTGGTTTTCCATTTTCACACCAGGCAAGTGCTGTACTATAATTAAAGCCACGGCTGCTTCCTTCCTACTCGTAGCCCTTTTCTATCCCATTGTTCGAGCCCCACTGTCGGCAGCCCTGAAGATGGTTTTCCGTGGTTTCCTATTTTCACACCATGCAAATGCCGGGGCTGTACCTTAATTAAGGCCATGGCCGCTTCCTTCCACTTCCTAGACCTTTCCTATCCCATCGTCGCCATAAGACCTATCTGTGTCGGTGCGACGTAAAGCAAATAGCAAAAAAAAAATTTCTATCCCATTGTCACCGTAAGACCTATCTGTGTTGGTGTGAAGTCAAGCAATTTATAAAAAAAAAAGTCAGATTGGAAAATGTTTTTTTTTTTCCAGAAATGTTTATTTGTATTTAGAGCAAAGGAAGATTCATCTTCTTGTGGAAGGGTGTGGGGAAATCATGTAGTAGACATCTGACCCATAATCAAGTTAATTATTTATGAATTTAATGAATAAGGTTATTTTCCAATGGTTAATAAGTAGATATTTCTATTTACAAAGGGTGTACTATATATTTTTTCACCTTATTTTTTGTACGTCCGGGTATGGTTCACATTTCACTTTGAAGGTGGTGATGTGGAACTAGTGTCTTTTCCCACCCTTTTGGTACCAGCACACGCACAGGGGCCAACGAATGCACTCGTCATAACCATTTCGTTAAAACACTGTCAGAGTAGGAGCAGACAACATGGAAAGCAACCATCAGGGACAGCGCTATACAACTTGGTTCCTATGGAAAGAAGGCGTGACCACTGCAGAAATTCATCAGCGCTTGGTGGCAGTCTGTGGAGAACGTGCGCCATCACGGAAAACAGTTTACAACTGGGTGGAAGGTTGGAAAACAGGGCACACATTGGTGGACAAGGAAACCAGTTCTGGAAGGAATGTGCTACTGTCAATACCAACCAACATTGCCCTGGTCGAACAGACCATCCAAGGAAACAAATGCATCACATTTACGGAAATGGAGGCACCCACGTTGATGACACCTTCCCCAACTGTAAGTGGCCATGCACGATGCGCTGTGCGGTGTTTTTGGCTAATTCTTGTGGCTGCCTCCATTTCCGTAAATGTGATGCATATGTTTCCATGGATGGCCTGTTCGACCAGGGCAATGTTGGCTGGTGTTGACACTGTCACAGTCCTTCCAGAGCTGGTTCCCTTGTCCAACGATGTGTGCCCTGTTTTCCAACCTTCCACCCAGTTGTAAACTGTTAACCGTGAAGGCGCATGTTCTCCACAGACTGCCACCAAGCACCGGTGAATTTCTGCAGTGGTCACGCCTTCTTTCCTTTAGAAACCAACTCGTATAATGCTGTCCCTGATGGTTGCTTTCCATGTTGTCTGCTCCTACGCTGACAGTGTTGTAATGAAATGGCTATGACGAGTGCATTCTGTGCCCCTGTGCGTGTGCTGCTGCCAAATGGTGGAACAAGACACTAGTTACACGTCATCACCTTCAAAAGTGAAATGTGAACCATACCTGGACGTACAAAAAATAAAGTGTAAAACGATATAGTGTGCCCCTCTATTTTCGGAGAGACATTACAAGTGATAGAAGTCTCATCCTGTGAAATACAGATGATGATGATGATGATGAAGATGAAGTATATGCTGGAAATCCTTAAACGTTTAGGATATTTTTAAGACATTTTAGTTACTGCTAGATATTCTTAGGGGATAACTTTTATTCATTTTTTCTGTGAATAAAAATGGCTTGTGCAACTGGCTTAATTGGGAAGAAATACCTTCTAATGTGAAGGTGATTTATATAAGAATAGTTATTGAAAGGAACATACAATAGGAACATCGTAATGGCAGGCCAGTGTGGTAAGAGGGAGAATTAGACAGGACAATCTCCACATCCTCATATACTACTGCTGTTTTGTGATTGAATAGCATTTGAAACTAGGTGTTCTAAATTTAATTGCTTCAATGTCTCTGGTTAATGGACTTCATAGGACTGAATTCAAATCACATGGATGCAGCATGAAACGGTCAAATACGTTTAATGAAACAGATTGAGATTACATATTTACAAACACTAAAATATACAAAACTAGCAAGATACCCGTGCTTCGCTATGGTATTATACTGAAATTTATAATTGAATGCTTATTGTTTTAGATATATAATCCACCAAAATTCCCGATCTGACTCGTTTTCTATTATTTTACGGCACGTTTCCTCCCATTTTTCAATCTTCCTTTTCAGCAATCGATTTCGTACTTCCCGGGTTAGGCTCAGGTATTCCTCCCGGTCAGTTGGGTCCGTAAATCTGTACCATATTTTCCTATAATCATTTTTAATATGGATAAAATCCTTCAGGAGATCCAGCGTGGTGTCATATTGGGTGCCTTGGCGGCACTGAACCCGCGGCCAGGCTGCATTCTTAGTCATTACCCGTCCAGGAGCCGTTTCCAGCGCGGTCCGCACATTTGACGACGGTCCGGAACATTATTATTATTATTATTATTATTATTATTATTATTATTATTATTATTATTATTATTATGTCTTGCTGGAATGGCTGATGACAGGGAAAACCGGAGTATCCGGAGAAAAACCTGTCCCGCCTCCGTTTTGTCCAGCACGAATGACACATGGAGCGAACGGGATTTGAACCACGGAACCCAGCTGTGAGAGGAAGGCATGCTTGCGTCTGAGCAACGGAGGATTCTTATAAGTACATTAATAACAGTAAAATCAATTGGTCTCACCTCCTTCTACACCCCACCGCCGTTAAGTTTATTTACCGCCACCTCCCCCCCCCCCCCCCACGAAAAATTAAAAGAAGGCTTGTTTCTGTATGTTTAAGGGAGATTCCAAACACCAATGTTCACGTCTATTACCTTCAGCTTTGATATATAAGTATCCCCATAAAAATAATTTACTTTTTGCACTTCATTTCACACTACTCCCCCCCCTCCCCAAGTGAATTTTCCCGCAAAAAATACTTGTTTCTTTAATAGTAAAGGATCTTCTAAATACCAATTATCACGACTCAAAATTCTTCAGTTTTTGATTTATGTGTCCTCATTAAAGGAATTCAACTCCTTTACACTCCCGCCCTCCAAGATGGTTTTGCCCCCAAAAAGCGTTTTCCTTTGTTTTTAAAGGAGATCCAAATACGAATTATCACGTCTGTAACAACTTTAGTTTTTATTAGATGTATGTATTCTCATACAATTAAGGCAATTAATTTTTCAATTCTTTCACCCCCCCCCCCCCTTTATTGGATTTTCCGACAATACGTGTTTCTTTACTTTTAAAGCAGATTCCAAATATCAAATTTCACGTCTGTAACATCTTCATATTTGAGATATCAGTAGCCTAATTAAAAGAATTCAACACCATTTTCAGTCACTTTTACCCCCCCCCCCACCGCTCCACCCAAGTGGTATTTCCGAAAACTAAAAATACACGTTTCTTTATGTTTAATAGAGATAAAAAAAATACCATTTTTCACTTCTGTAACATGTTAAGTTTTTTGAGATACAGTGTAAAAATTCTCATTTTAAAATTTCACCCCTTTTGAGTTCCCCTTAAGTGGAGTTTCCCAAAACAAATCACCTATGTTTCTTTACATTTACAGGAGATTCCAAACACCCACTTTTTACGTCTGTAGCATTTTACGTTTCCAAGATATTCTGTAGATATAGTCTTTCAAAAAATTCACCCCATTTTGTCACTCCTGTTTAACCGCCATTAATTGGATTTTCCAAAAACTAAAAAATACGTGTTTCTTTATTTTTAAAGGAGATCCCATATACAAATTTTCAGTTCTGTAATATCTTTCGTTTCTGAGATATATGTATCCTTATTAAAGGTATTCAACCCATTTTTCACCCTTTTAAACCCCTCCTATTGGGATTTAAGGAAACAAAAAAAGACGTGTTCCTTTATTTTTAGAGGAGAATATAAGTACCAATTTTACATCTGTAAATTTTAAAGTTTTAAGAGGTAGACACACTCATTTTAAAAATTCACCCTCACTTTTCACCCCCCAATATTTGGATTTTCCAAAAACGAAAAAATACATGTTTCTTTACTTTTAAAGTAGATCCCAAATACAAATTTTCAGGTCTGTAATATCTTCAGGTTCTGAAATATAAGTAGCCTCATTAAAGGCATTCAACCCATTACTCACCCTTTTACACCCTTCCTATTGGGATTTTCCAAAAACAAAAGAATGCGTGTTTCTTTATTTTTAAAGGAGATTCTAAATACCAATTTTTATGTCTATAAACTATAAAGTTTTGAGATATAGATACACTCATTTTAAAAAATCACCCCCTTTTCACCCCCCATTAATTGGATTTTCCAAAAACAAAAAAATACGTGTTTCTTTATTTTTAAAAGAGATCCCAAACACCAATTTTCAGATCTGTAATATCTTCAGTTTCTGAGATATAAGTAGCCTCATTAAAGGATTCAACCGCTTTTTCACCCCTTTTCACTCCTCCTATTGCGATTTTCCGAAAACAAGAAAATACGTGTTTCTTTATTTTTAATGAAGATTCTAAATACCAATTTTTACATCTGCAAACTTTAAAAGTTTGGAGATATAGATTCACTCATTTTAAAAATTCACCCCCTTTTCACCCTCCGATTAATTGGATTTTCCAAAAACAAAAAATACGTGTTTCTTTATTTTTAAAGGACATTCTAAATACCAATGTTTACATCTGTAAACTTTAAAAGTTTTGAGGTATAGATACACTCATATTAAAAAATCATCCCCCTTTTACCCCCCACCATTAATTGGATTTTCTAAAAACAAAAAAAATACGCGTTTCTTTATTTTTAAAGGAGATCCCAAATACCAATTTTCAGGTCTGTAATATCTTCAGTTTCTAAGATATAAGTATTCTCTTTAAAGGCATTCTAGCCCTTTTTCACCCCTTTTCTCCCCTCTTATTGGGATTTTCCAAAAACAAAAAAAATACGTGTTCCTTTATTATTAATGAAGATTCTAAATACCAATTTTTACATCTCTAAACTTTAAAACTTTTGAGATATAGATGCACTCATTTTAAAAATTCACCCCCCTTTTCACCCTCGCATTAATTGGATTTTCCAAAAACAAAAAAAATATGTGTTTCTTTATTTTTGAAAGAGATCAAAAGTACCAATTTTGAGGTCTGTAATATCTTCAGTTTTTGATATATAGGTACCAGTATCCTGATTAAAGGCATTCAACCCCTTTTTCACCCTTTTTCACCCTTTTTCACCCCTTCTATTGGGATTTTCTGAAAACAAAAAAAATACGTGTTTCCTTATTTTTAAAGAAGATTCTAAATACCAATTTTCACATCTGTAAACTTTTAAAGTTTTGAGATATAGACACACTCATTTTAAAATTTCACCCCCCGTTTTCACCCCCTTAGCGACGAAATATCCAAAAACCCTCTCTTAGCGAGCACCTACATCTTAATATGAATATATCCCCAAAATTTCATTTCTTTATGTCCAGTAGTTTTGGCTCGGCGATGATGAATCAGTCAGTCAGTCAGTCAGGACAAGCTACTTTATATATATATAGATATACAATTATTCTTGTAATGTGCCGTACTGATGGCATGCTGAACTTTTAAAAATGAAATTAACATCACTCGATCACATTGCGTCCATTTGTGGCCATGATTGATACAGGTGTTACCAAGACAAAGCGGCAAGTTCTGGCCGCGTACTCATTATTATTAAAAAATACTACACTTCCCGCCACCTGGTGATGAACTAGCGTTACAACAAACTGTCACATTATCAGACAGGAATTTACAATTCTAAATAATGCGTAACGCTCATAATAAACATATGAGCTCTGAACATTCTTCCCCATGTTGATTGAATATCAGTCAAAATGTAATATATAAGGTATCATACAACAGAATGCTAATTACCGAACGTGACATATTCAATTTAAATTAAACTTGAACCCATAACAAGATAAATCATATGGTAAATGATCAAACACAACACAAATGCATGGGAAACTAGCTCAGAATTCACAAGGAAGGTTCTGCATTGCACCATGTTAATATGGATTAAACTCACTACTTTACATCTACAGTGTAATGTATATTTGGCAGGTATTGTCTTGACACAGTCCTTGAAATGAAGTACATGAAGCGCGCGCGCGCGCGCGCGCGCACACACACACACACAGAGAGAGAGAGAGAGAGAGAGAGAGAGAGAGAGAGAGAGAGATATATATATATACTGGTCCATTTGGACATTTGTTGAAGTTGCGTGAGGTAGTCCTTGTACCATCTACTTCCAAATTGTTGCACTCTTTTCCACACATTCAGTTTGTTACGAGGAAGTAATGTTAGGTTGGGATCAGGAATTGCAGTTAAACTGCTGCCAACAAGAGAGTGACTTGGGGTAAATGTTATGGGGTTAGATGGATGAGAGAAAAGGGTTGTAATTGGTCTGGATTTTAAGCAAGCTTCAATCTGAGTTATTATGTAGAAATGTTTTCAAATGTCAGAGCACAATTGCCAATTTCACAGATTTAATTCTAGCTTCGCAAATACTTCTGAAGTGAGGAGAGAGTGTTGGTATGAAATGCCATTTGATTTCCTTGCTAGCCATATCATCAGTGATATTGTCTTGAACCCTTGTAAATGTCATGAATTTGTGAAGATCCAGAAGCTCCTCATTGACTCCCACAAACGTTGTTCCATTATCACTGTATATATCTGTTGGTTTTCCTCTTCTTGAAATAAAACGACGAAGTGTAGCCAAAAATTATTGATTGTGAGATCACTCACTAGCTCAATATGGATTGCCTTTGTTGCAAAACAAAGAATTAGTGCAATGTATGATTTTATTCTCACGTTACTTCTTTTGCTCATAGGATGGGAAAAAAATTGGGCAACCGTAATCAATGCCACAAATTTTGAAACGGGGTGCTGGTTGAACTCTAGGTTTAGAATAGTCAGCCATCAGTTGCTGCATAGTGATTCCCTTTAGTCTGTAACATTTTACACACTTACGGATCTGGTGTCTTATTATGCTGCCTCCATTTAGAATCCAGTACTTATTACGAAGTGTGGAGAGTAATAACTCGGGTCCTGCATGAGTTTGTTCCAGATGTGCATTTCGAATGATAAGGTCTGTGATATGATGCTTGGGTAGCAACATATTCTAATGTTTAGTTGAAAATGGAAGTGATATGTTTGCTAATCTACCTCCAACTCTAAGTATACCATTAGATTTTGTAGTTCATGAACTGCAAGTGGTCCTGTCTTCTTGATTTTAGGTTTTCTGGCATTGTGAACATATCTATAGCAGTAAGCAGCAACTCTCTGGAGTTTCTTTAGTGCTGAATACTTGTGGATGATGCTGTCATGCTGATTGATTACAAGAACAGCTTTCGCTTGTCTCTGCTCTAGTACTGTTGGTGAAGTCTCTTTAATGTGCTCTGATCGAGGCCACTCAGATGATCATTTTGATAACCACGCTGACCCTTCCCACCGAAGCAAAGAAGGTTGCAAATTTTGTGCACTAACAGCTCGAGATATTAATTTGGCAGGGTTATGATGTGATTGAAAATGATGCCAATTTTCAGTTTTTGTTAACTGTTGAATCCTACCTGCTCTGTTGGCTACAAATGTCTTCCATTGAGACACTGGGGCTGCTGACCATGAAAGTACTATGTTTGAGTCTGTCCAGAGGTAGATATCAGTGTCTAAGCACAGTAATCTTCAATAGACATGCCAATAAGGTTGCACAAAGAAGTTCTAATTTAGGGAGTGTTATCTTTTTAACTGGAGAGACTCTGGATTTTGAACAAAGCAATCGTACTCGAATCTCACCATGATGATTCACTGAACGAATGTAGACACAGGCTCCGTAGGCTCGCTTCGATGCATCACTAAAACCATGAATTTGGATGTTTTTAAGTTTGCCCTTAATTGTTACTAAGTGATCGACTTGAATGCTATTGAGGTATGTCAGCTGCTTTTCTAATTTCGTCTACTCTAACCCAAAGTCATTTGTCAATGATGAATCCCAGTCGATGTGATGCAACCACAATTTCTGCAAAAACATTTTATACTGAATTACTAAGGGACTGATGAGCCTTAAAGGATCAAATATTGATGCTACAGCTGTGTCTACCCCTGTCGTTCGTACCTCCTACACTTCCCTCAAAAACCAACTGAACAGGTTCTGGGTGTCTTAAGATGTGTCTTATCGTTCTGTCTCTTCTTCTTGTCAAATTTAGCCAGATCTATCTCCCCTCTCAAATTTGTTTCAGTATCTCTTCATTCATGATTCGTTCTATCCATCTCCCCTTCAGCGTTCTTTTGTAACACCATATTTCAAAAGCTTCTATTCTCTTCCTTTCTGAACTAGTTATCATCCATGTTTCACTTCCCTACAATGCCACGCTCCAGGTGAAAGTCTTCAAAAACATCTTCCTAATTCCCATATTAATGTTCGAGTTAGCAAATTTCTTTTCTTGAGAAAGGCCTCCTTGCTTGTCCTAGTCTGCATTTTATGTCCTCCTTACTTCAACCATTGTTAAGTTATTTTACTGCCCATGTAACAGTATTCATCTGCTTCCTTTAAGACTTCATTTCCTAATTATGCAACATCTGAATTTGTTCGACTGCACTCCATTACTTTTGTTTTGGAATTATTTATTTACATCTTGTACTCCTTACCCAACATTCTCTCCATACCATTCAGCAATTTTTCTGGATCCTCTGCAGACTCACATAAAATAATATCATCGGCAAATCTCGGGTTTTTGATTTCCACTCCTTGGGTTGAGATTCCCTTTCCATATTCCTCTTTGCTTGCCATTACTGCTTGTTCTATATAAACATTGTAAAGAATGAGGGACAAGCTGCAGCCTTGTCTCACTCCTTTCTGGATTGCTGTTGCTTTTTTCAAGGCTTTCGATTCTTATCACTGCAGATTGATTTTTGTACAGATTGTAGATGATTCTTCATTCTCAGTCTGATCCTGATCGCCTTCAGAATCTCAAATACACTGGTAGAAAACAATATCCCATTACCATGAAATAAGGAATGTAGAATGCCTAAATTAGGCAATATATTTTTTGAGGTAACATATTTAATTGATTAAAGGTACAAGACTACAGGTTAATATCCGTGCAAGAAAAGTGTGGGGAGATTTTACAACATAAGTTAATTCTGCATAGTATATTTTCATTGCCGCTGTTAGAAAAACAGGAGGATTCAAAACAATGGTAATAATATATCACCAATTCTTCAAACAAGGTTGATCGCACCTAGATTTTATGTAAACAAAGTAGCAATGAGCAGAGTGACAGGAAGCAACACTGGGGGAATAGAGGGAGAGGTTTCCGTGGTAGGTACCCAGTAAAAGACAAGGACCACCATTCGATAGCTCAGATAAACAACTGTATTAGAATAATATCTTTGCACAGTACACACAGATTAATATAGGATCTCAAAAGGTCCGAGATAAACATGGATGAAGACCATTAATGCAATTCCTACTTTCATTAAAGAGAAGAAAGTTTCAACAATTCACAAATAAGAGGGGAGTAAAAGGAACTACTAGCCAGGATTTCTTACAATTTTCAAAATAGTTCTCACATCATGCCATATAACATTTTTTCCAGGAAAACAAGACATAAACTTTTCAAAGAACAACATTTTTCCATGACAACAATAATATTTGGCCACAATTTAAATCCAACACCTCCAGGGTGTTTTACAAAAGTCTAATAATCCAAGTGAAAGGGAGAGAGGAGGGAAAAGAGGAAGATAAAAATAGCAAGGATAAGAGAGGAAAGAAAAGCAGGAGTCTGACTGCACAAACTTGAGAGAGTTCATCCACCCGTTACTGTCCTTATGAAAAGCTTGAGTAAATTATGTTGACGTTGCTCACCTTTGGTCCACATTAATACTTTTCATGACGTAAAAATTTAAATCAGGAGAAAGAGTTAAGGCACAGATCAAGGCCTTCAAAAACTAGAGTGAATAAAAAGCCAGCACGCCTGAAGGGCTTAGCTTAAAGTTCTAATAATTACCATGTGGAATTCTTAGCTCATCCAGATCTGACGATGTTAAGTTTCCAGTTGGACGGAATAGAAATGCACATCGCACGGCATGCCGCACGAGGTCAGTGGCCCCTCCACACCCATGCACACACACTGTACACAAGTCGATGCCAGGCTGGTTTGATGTCCATTATATATATGCAAGGAAGCAAAGACTAGTATTTTCGAGAAGCTTTAGGTGACGTAGCAGAATACGTAGGTAGTGATAGTAAGACACAGAGCGACAGTCAGTATGCAGTGAGTTACAGGAGCGGAGAGAGGGGTGAGCACAAATAAGATCAAACCATTAATACGTAGAAGCGTAGATGGCAAAAGCAAGTTATAATAATAAAAGTAGAAAGTAGATAATCCAGTAGAAGCGTAGATACGAAGATATTGCCGGAGTATGTGGAGACGTAGATGCGAAGATTATTCCAGAAACTTGTAGAAACGTAGATACAAAGGTTATGGCAGGAGCACGTTACAAAAGCCATTGCAAATGTGCCATGCTGGTTCAATAATAACCAGTGTAATCGCCTGACTGTTGAATGCAGGCTTGCAAACGTGCGTGTATTGTCGTGCAGGTGCCAGATGTCAGCTTGTGTGATGGAGTTCCATGCCTGTTGCACTTGGTTTGTCAATACAGGGATGGTTAATACCGGTTGTGGATGACGCTGGAGTTGTCGTCCAATGATATCCCATACGTGCTCGACTGGGGACAGATCGGGGGATTGAGCAGGCCAAGACAACATGTTGACACTCTGTAGAGCATGTTGTGTTACAGCAGTGGCATGAGGGCATGCATTATCCTGTTGGAAAACACTCCCGGGAACGTTGTTCATGAATGGTAGCACAACGTCCCGAAGTCGCAGACAGCGGTGATTTGGGGTAAGTGGAATGCACGCCGCAGGGCATCTAGCTTGGAGCTGTCCTTCAAGTAACCGATTTTGAACAGTTCATTGTGTCACTGTGGTGCCAACTGCCACTTGAATTGCTGCTGCAGACGTAGTCCGCTGCGCCACAGCCATACGCCGAATACGGCGGTTCTCCCTCTCGCTGGTGCCACGGGAACCTCCAGAGCCCAGTCTTCTTGTGAGCTTACGTTTTTGTGACCACTGCTGCCAGCACACATGCACAGTGGAGACATTCCTGCCAAGTCATTCTGCAATAATGCGGAAGGAAACTTTACCTTCACGTAGCCCTATTATATGGCCTCGTTCAATCGCAGTGAGCTGTTGATACTGGCCTCTTCATCGTCGTAAAGGCATTCTTGACCCACTCACAGTCACTCCGTCCAATCTCACAAGTAACTAATGCTCTCGCACAGTACAGCCCGTGTTTGAAGCAAAATAGTGCCGGTACTGGTGCCACGCTAATGTGATTTGCGGGAAATTTGAATCAACGTCATCTCTCAGATGTATAAACACGCCTACCAATGTTTGTTAATCTAGCACAACCTCTTCTTGATGTTTGGATTTTTTTTTTCCACCAGTGTAGCTTGGTACAATCAACATTATTGAATGTCTTTTCTAGATCTAAGAACACCATGTATGTGAGCTTGTCCTTAACTCGATGCTCTAAGATCAGACGTAAAGTCAGAATTGTTTCACATGTTCCTACATTTCTTCTGAAGCTAAATTGATCTTCTCCCATCTCAGTTTCCACTTGTCTTTCCATTCTTCTGTAAATAATATGTGTTAAAATTTTGCAGGCTTGAGATACTATACTAATGGTGCGGTAATTTTCACACTTGAAAACACCGGCTTTCTTGGGAATAGGTATAACAACATTCTGCCGAAAATCGAATAACACCTTTCCTGTCTCATACATTATACACACTAAATGAAATAACATTGCCATGCTGATTTATTCATAAGGCAGTCAGTAATTCAGAATGAGTGTCATCGATTCCAGGTGTTTTGTTCCTATTTCGGTTTCTCAAAGCTGTGTTGAATGATGATATCAAAATTGGGACTCCCATTTCATCAGCATCAACAGCCTCTTCTTGTTCCAGAACCAGATCATCTACACCTTTACCTTGATACAACTGTTGGACATGTTCCTGTCATCTTTCTGTCTTCTTTCCCTAGAAGTCTTTTTCCATCTGAGCTCTTAACCCATTGAGCCCTGCATATTTGTTGGATTGAAACTGCATTGACGCTGGGATTATTTTGGAGGAAATATAGTGTCGATTCATATCGTGAGAAATTTCTTACTTACAAGACCATTAAAGATTTAAATATACATGAAAACAAAAGGCTTTCATACCACAAACTGCGGAACAAGGAATACAGTAAAACATTTTATTTTATTAGCATCACGGGCCCGTACTCAGTCCGCCTGCTGAGCTGTAACACGGCCTTCTTTTTGCATTTCCTCTTCGATTTCCACATCTATTTGTTCTTCAGGAGCATTGCTCACACTAGTACTAATATTACTACTAATTTCACTGAAAAAATTACATTCCTAATCATCATTACTTCCTAAAAGGGGTTATATATCGGTAAATATCAGTCCTATACTGGCAGCCATCTTGTATACAAGCGAATCTCAAAGTCGAGAGATAGCCCACTTCAAACTAATATTACCAAGCACACTATCGATATATATTAGCAAAGAGCATATAACAATGCAAAGAAAGAATCCCTACACAAATCACAAATACAACCAACTCTGCCATCTCTTGAGGGAAAGTTGAATTACGTAGTAAAATGAGACAACGGAACAGTTCCGTGGTCCGGCATTTGGTCCACCGAGACGAAGCACGGAACGGTTCCGTGGATCGGGCCCAATGAGTTAATATTCATACACCTAGTTTTTCTTCCTCTGAAGGTTTCTTTGATTTTACTGTATGCAGCATCTACGTTTCCTACGACCATACAACCTTCAACATCTTTCCACTTATCCTTCAGCCATTCTTCCTTAGCTATCCTACACTTCGTATCAACTTCATTCTAATCGTCTGTATTCTTTTCTGCCCTCTTAATTTTTTGCATTCTTGTATTTTCGTCATTTATTGATTAGGTCTAGTATCTCCGGAGTTGTTATCTGTTGATTCTTAGTTGATCTTTCCTTTCTTCCTAACATTCCTTCAGCATCCCTACTGACCTCATTCTTCACAACTGTCCATTCTTACTCCTTACTCTATTTTGTTTCCTTGTGCTACATGTTCCTTGAAACAATCCCCCACACTCTTTACTTTCAACTAGTCTAGATCCCATCCCCTTGCATTCCTTCCTTTCTTCAATTTCTTCAACTTCAGATGGCATTTCATGATAAAAAATTTGTGATCAGAGTCCACATCTACTCATGGGAAAGTTTTGCAATCCAGCACCTGGTTTCTGAATCTCTGTCCAATCATAATGAAGTCTATTTGATACCTTTCGGTGTCTCCAGGTCTCGTCCACACACACAGCCATCATTTGTGGTGTTTGAACCAAGTATTAGCAAGGACTAAATTATGATTGGTGCAGAATTCAACCAGCTGACTTCCTCTTTCATTCCTTTCTCCAAATCTGAATTCTCCTACTGTACTACCTTCTCTTCCTTGGCCTACCACTGCATTCCAGTCTCCCGTCACAATTAAATTCTCATCACCTTTTACATATTGTATTAAATCTTCTGTCTCTTCATACATTCTTTCGATTTCCTCATCATCCACTTAACTAGTAGGCATAAAGACGTGCACTATTGTGGTGGGCGTTGCTTTGGTGTTTATCTTGACAACAATAATCCTTTCACAATGCTGGTCATATTAGCATATCCGCTGCCCCATTTTCCTATTTGTTATTAAACCAACTCCTGCTCTTCCTACCAACGTACTTCACTCATACCAACTACATCCAACTTTTGTCTATCCATCTCTCTTTTCAGATTCTCTAACGTACCACAACGATTCAAACTTTTAACATTCCACGCCCCAAATCTCAGAATGTCAGTATCCATTTTCCTGATAATTACCCCTTTCTCGTGTAGTCCCCACCTGGAGATCCAAATGGGGAACTATATTTTCTCCAGAATATTTTACCTGGGAGGAAGTCATCATCAGTTCATCATTCATACAGAGAGAGCTGCATGTCGTAGGTAGTTACAGCGTTTCCCGTTGCTTTCAGTTCATGCAGAATACCACTAGTTTCCTTACTGAATGTGTCAACGTAGTTTTTAATTCTTCTTATTCTACCCTTTATGTTTCCACTCTCCCTAGTGAGCTTGCTTGCTTATCTGACTTCGATCCATGACACAACTAGGATAGGAAGGTTATCAAAAAGGAAAGGAGTTGATCTGACCTGTTTTATATGCATTATCCATAGTATGCTACCTGCTGCTGCAATTTGTTGTACAAACATTGCTTCTTCAATCCTCGTTGAGAGTTGAGATTACACATCACTTCACAAGCATTTTCACTTGAAGAGTAATAATGCTGCAAACAAGAATGCATTACGTTGCGAGCATGAGGCGTTATATCTACCGAATTACTACCATCCGCGCCCGTGATGGACCAAAGTGTTTTGTGATTGAATAGCATTTGAAACTAGGTGTTCTAAATTTCATTTCTTCAATGTTTCTGGTGAAAGGACTTCGTAGGACTTCACATAGATTGGCTCACTCGTTATCGATCCATACTTCTTCTACATCCATTTCTTATCAACCTCTGTGGTTGGGGGAACGGAATATATCCTCTGTATCCCCTGGCTTTTATGCAAGGCAATTAAAAGGGCCAACCTTAATGCGGAAATAGATTTCGGCAATGGAATTCATTGTGAATTGGACTCCCTCTGGGTGGGAGGGTTTGGATATATCCACAGGAAATTCCTACGTGTAGTAGAAAACGACTAAAAGGCTTATGTGGCCATTGATCTCCTCTTGAGGGTTAGTTGTAGACAGATCAAAATTTATGTGCCTGCTGCTTGGGGAAGGTCTTCCGATGTCTGCGACTTTGCTCAAAAGCCCAGATTGAATCCATAACCTACTGGGTGGGTGCTCTATATACCCTGCTGTAGTATCCGCCTGAAAATGCAGGTGCCTGCACAGCCGAAAGCCTGAGCGTAAAGAAACTCTGTATGTGCAATAGGGTGCATGTCTGTATGGATAATTTGTGATCTGTAGCTCTGGTGCTCAGTGCCTCCTGTTGACTTGGTGTCCCACAAAGCTTGCCATATATGTGGGTACCATAGCAGAGCCTAAAGTGACCAGACCCCCTGAGGGTGGGGGACGCACATATAGAATACACCCGCAGTATCCCCTGCCTGTCGTAAGAGGCGGCTAAAATGGGCGACTAAGGGATGATCAAATTAGAACCATGAGACTACTTGTAATTACTACCATCCTGCAGGGAACAACATGGGTCGCATTTACTTGCGTGTAGTACCACTATGTTAGGTACGCAGTAGGTTTGTGATTAGTAGCGACAGTGTGTGAATCAGGATGAGGGTCTTACATTACCTGTGATTCATACCCCTATATGAGCAACACCATGGGATGAGCAACACCATGGTTCTAACTTGCTTATGCTTAGTTCCCACTATGTGTGGAATACCACGGAATATTTCTGATCCCTGTGGTTAGTCCACTTACGTGAGGATGCCATAGGTTTGCGTTGCCTGTAATTAGCGCCGCAATGTGCGAAACACCATAAGTCTGTGTTGCATGTGCGCATTACTCTACCTGTGAATAGTACCATAATGTGTGGAATACTGCGAGTCTATGCTACTTTTGATTAGTACCGCCAAATGACAAATAACATGGTTCTACTTTCCTAGCGATAAGTACCATTATGAGGGGCCGATGACCTGGATTTTGGACCTGTTTTGACTACAAGCATAATATTCAGCATCATGCCATAGAAGCAGTCCTTTGGTCATTAGTACTATAGTTTTGTGCCGTCTGTCCGTCCGCCCGTCCATCCACCCACCCACCCACCTACCTAATTGCTTTTTCATGTACTAGAAATGTATACAGGATGTCCTACCCAACTCTGTGACCCCAAATATCTCCGAAATGAAACAGAGTATGAAAATTCCTATTGGCCAGGAACGTACCCGTGTCAGGGGCTCACACAATGAGGAGGCACGCACATTCCACAAAGGCAAACAAATAACACCTCCAATACCAAGTTGCGCTTTTTTAAATGGAACAAGTATGTTTATCCTAGCTAAATGACAACTAGAGCTACAACTAGTGATAACACACTTGGTTCCTCTTTTCTAAACACATTTACTAGTGGCCTATAGCCCTCAAAAACTTCATTGTTGTGCAGTACATCTGGCATGGAAAATGCACCCACAAATCACCAGTAGCGGCTTGTCCGATGAAACCGTGTCACGTCAACAGATGTTCGAAGTGCCCTCCGTTTGCATCAGTACACTTTTGGCATCTGGTAACAAGAGTGTGTTGCACAGATTGCAGTGTTTCTACAGATATTGCCACACACGCCGCAGTAATACGATGTTGCATATCCTCTACTGTCGTTGGCGGTTCTTGATACATTATCTTTCACTGTGCCCGAGAGAAAGAAGTCTAATGGAGTCAAGTCTGGGGACCGAGGTGGCCATCGCACAGGACCTACCCGTCCTATCCACCTATTTGAAAATGTCGCATCCACAACATCTCTGAAAACTCGTACAGAATATTCGGGACTTCCATCATGCTGTAACCACATTGATAGACGCGTTTCCAATCTCACATTCACCATGAGGAGGGGTAGAGTGTGTTGCAGAAATGATTAATATTGCTGTCCGTGTAATGTTCCCGGATAAAAATAGTGACCTAAAATACTTTTACCAATGATACCGCACCAAACACTGACTCTCCACTGTCGTTGATGAGCAACGTAGCGAATCCAGTGGGGATTTTGCTCGGACCAGTAGTGCATGTTCCGCAGATTCATGTGACCATGATTTGTACATGAAGCTTCGTCCGTAAACAACTTATTTGGTATTCAAAGTCCGTCCTGTACAGTTCCTGGTGCAGTGAGATATGGAACGGATGAAACCGATGCCTTTGCAAAATTCTGCTCACACTACTGCGGCTTATTCCAGAACCTCGTGCAATCTCTCGGACACTCACCTGAGGATTGTGCGCTGCAGCAGCCAGAACAGCAATTTCGTTTCCAATGCCAATCACTGTCTGTGTACGTTGTCGCTTTGTGGGAGCCCAGCTTCCTGTTTCCCTGAGTTTTGTGCAGATGTTGGCAATGGTACGAGGCGAAGGACACAGTCGATCTGGGTAGCGTTCAGCGTACAATGCCACAGCTGCGCTTGCATTTCTGCAACATTCGCCGTAAATTAAAATAATATCCAGGTATTCTTCGTTACTGAAGGCCGGCTTATTGACTAGATGACGGCAATTGTTATACGCCACACGAAAACACGGTTTAATGTTCAATATGGAAAGCAGTATCTGAAACATACATGAATTATGGTACAGTATGACAGCAAACCAGATCAGGAGACACTAGTACACTGAAGCTAGAACGTGCCGAGCTGATATCGGTTTGTTTACAGCAGGCTACAGGCCAGTGCAAGCAACCCCTGCTCTGAGCACAGAAGTACATGCGTTACATTACGTCAGAAATGGTGGCGCCATTGCCATCCTCTTACAGCCGTGTATTTCAGAACGTACGAGGTTTAGAAACGTGAAACCAAGTGTGTTATCACCAATTGCATCTCTAGTTTTCATTTTGCTAGAACAAGCATACATGTCCCATTTAAAAAAGCGCAACTTGGCGTTGGAAGTGCTACTTGTTCACCTTTATGGATTGTGCACACCTTCTCATTGTTTAGTTCTTTACTACTTATCTTAACACAAAGAATGTATATAAACTTTTTCAATTACACCACCTTGAGCTTAAATGTGTAATGTATCATTAGCTAAGAACTTTTTATACTGTGTTGTCCAAAACTTTTAATTAGTTACATTGTTAAGTGAAACACTTGTACTTTTAAGCTAAAAACTCACTAAAGATGGCCCACAAATAAGGGTCGAAATGTGTGATTTTTTTGAACATTTGGCCCCCTCATGAAGATTTGAATTATGTCTTGAATAGGAGGATTGAATAAAGGCTCATAATTTTATAATTCAGCGCTGTTAATGTGGATATGAAGTTAATATTATGTAATAAAAAAAGAGCTGACAACAGTTAGTATTAAAACGTATTGTACCAGGAACTCGGGTTCATAAAGTATGTCTTGTGTTTTTACCAAGTCTCACAGGAGGTAGATAGGCAACCCGCTCCAATTCGCCGCAGCCAGGTGACTTGTAGCACTGACCGCCACCATGGTCAGGTTACATTACACATTCTAGAGATTCCCATGCCGAAAAAGTTTAGGAACTTCTATAATAATTGGCCTAGTGACATGTGAAGTGCGTCATCATGAATGCCGTAACATAAGAGCCTCAACAGTATAACAGAGAGCTGTCTGGCCATATTATTTAGCATTCTTCGTTAGGAGTTCTGACTCGTCAGGCTCGCCACATAATGCCGCGATATTACTCATCTGAACGAAGTGCTGTTGGAAGTCTACTAGAAATTCTGTTCGAGTGAACTTAGAATTCTGTGAGTAAACTGAACTTAGAATCTCGTGTGTAAACGAGGACATAGAAAGTTTTTGAGTCTTCGAAATATTTTGATAGTGCTACTTAGAATCTACATCGTCAGGTGTCATCATCATCATCATCATCATCGTCGATTTTCCGCTCCAACAAGCTGGTGCGGGTCTTTACGGAGCCTCTTCCAGTTCGTCCTGTCCATCCACGGCAGGTGTTCTACCTTTTGCTGCCAATTTACATCACATTTGGCAAGGCCTTTGAAAATTGGCTTTTCCCAAATATCACAAGGCTTCTTGCCAACAACATTCCTTTCTTGGGGTCCTAATTAGAGTCATTCTTCTCGTATGTCCATACCATCATATTCTGCTTAATTCTAAGTTTTCCAACAGGCTCCTGTCCAATCCAGTTTGTTGCCGAATACTTTCATTCCTTATTTTGTCTCTCCTCATCTTTTGGAGACATGACCGAAGGAACTTCATTTCAGTGGCCTGTAGGCGACTTTGTGCAGATCTAGTCAACGTTGCTGCTTCCAGTCCATATGTTAGGATTGATACAAGATATGTTTTGTACAGTGTGAGCTTGCAAGCTTGGGGAAATGAGTCGTCCCAAAGTAATTGACGAATGGAGTGGTAGAATTTTGATGCAGCTTGTATTCTATTGCCTGTTTCTTGGTTTATGGTATTGTTAGAAGAAACAAAGCTCCCTAAGTATTTGAAGTTACTGATAATGTCTACTTCTTCATTTTGCACTCGCAGGTGGACTGCTTCAGGATTTCGACTCATCACTAAACCGACGGTTTTAGTTTGGCTGATGATCATTCCCATTCTTTCAAATTCTTCTTGCCAAAAATCTAGTTTCGCTTGAACTTCTGCTTCTGTCTCACCCCATAGCATAACATCATCAGCAAATACAAGTGCATTTGTTGTCTTATCCTTCATTTTCACTGCTTTTATAACCTCATCCATTGCAGTAATGAAGACAAGTGGTGATAGATAACTTCCGTGTTGGCCTTCACTTTTGGTTTCAAAACAGTTTGACCTGCCACCTTGAATTTGCACACGGCTCTTTGTCTCTAGATATAGTTGTTTTATTTCAAGTTGTAAATCTCATAGACCAACGTTTCAAAAACAGTAAAAATATTTTGCAATACCTTAACACTTTAGATCAAAATATGAAATTCACAGTTGAAGATGAAATCAATAAGTCCATAAATTTTTTAGACATTACCATCACACGATAGCTTCGAAGATAACTTTGAATACCACATTTATAGGAAGCCAACCTTTTTCAAACACAGTCAAGAACAACTCATTACAGCCCAACACTCAAAAATGGGCAGCCTACTATAGTTTAATACATTGAGCGTTTAAAAAATACCCCTCACACCTAAAGACCTCAACAAAGAATTAAAATATATGACGAACGTAGCCAAGTTCAACGGGTTTAACATAGAAATGGTCAATCAAATAATAATAATAAGGATTAGAAATAGACAAATTTCAAAATTATTTCCAGAAAAACAAAAAAAATTAAAATTTGCCAAATTTACTTAAAGTAATCCCAACCAGTACTCTGGATCCGGGATTTACAAACTCACCTGTACTCGATGTTTCGCCTCATACACAGGGCATACAGGATGAAGTTTCTCAACGAGATATTTAGCACACTATAATTAGGGTTGCCAGATTTCCTGATGGCAAATAAGGAACAGTCGCTCGATTCCAGATAGCAAATAAGAAGCACTTCCATCTCCTTGCCATATAGCGCTAAATTAAGGCACCATAGCCATGATTACGAGAAGAGACCAGGGTTATATTAACAATTAAATACCAGTAATAATATAACAACGTCAGCGTGAAATATGTAGGTACTTAATTTATTACAAGCTAATAATGTGTTAGTCTTTACATTGAAATTAACATTTCATAAGTACTTGTCATTTGAAGAAGCAATTTGTAACAGTTTCTTATTCAACAAAACTTTCTTGAGAAATTCCTTACAGTTCTCATCATAGTTGAAGTACACAATTCTACTGAGCATCTGTTTTTCTCATCTCTCCATTTTATTGCCATTACTGAAAACACTCTTTCAGTATATGCATTCGATAGAAATATACTTAAGACAGACTTAAGTACCATCAAAATGTTCTTCAGTTTTTCTGGGCCAATTAAACCGGTGATATATACCCACCTATCTGGCATTGTTTTACTTAGGAGAGCTAGTTTTAGCTTTTCACCAACACCACTCTCACCAGAAAACAAATTGAATATTTCTACAACTTCTGAACACATATCATCAATATTCATCTTTTCCTGTAAACCTAGTGTCTCCACTAACTTTAAAATCTTGCTGAACTGAGGTGAGTTTTTTTAGAGTTATACAATTCAACAGTGAATAAACATTATAATCAGCACTAAAATCAAATCATTTACATAGATACTTAACACAAACCTCATAGACATGTATAAAATTATTTTCACAGACCTTAACTTCCCCAGTAAACAAATCATTCAATTTACTTAATGTGCAAGTCACTTTGTAACAAAAAATGTATTTCTCCCATTCTCTGTTCCTGTTGTATTTTCAGACTTTTAATAACAGTATATACCTCACAGACTGCCAGATCACTCTTTTCAGGACTAAGAACTGCCTTATTGAAAACATCTGCTAAATGTATCAAAAAATGTAGATACAATTCTACTAGAAGTGTTTGCTTACCAGAATTTGATTCTGAGGAACCTAACTAATATTTCTTAATGAATACTGGACAGTCTTTAACACTTGAGAAATAAGATACTATCGCTGGGAGGTTTCTCAGCATTCTTTATAGAAAGCCATCTTGTTGGCACATGTCTTAACAAATTAGTGTATTTAATATTAAGAAACTGAAATAATTATATTAAGTGTATAACTCTTTTTGCTGAATTTGAAAAGTAATTGAATACCGGTACTTTTTATCAACATTTCAATATCAATTGACTTAGAATTCATCCCAGCTTTACATAAATTGCGAACAACATGTGCACAACACATAAGACTTAACCAAGGTTGGATTTACTGCCTTTAGGTGTACATATACAGAATGTTCTTCCCAAAATTAGAATTTGTGTTGTCAGCAGTATAGCTTGAAATCTGGGACAACATTAAACCATGTTCCGAAATTCTGTTATAAATTTGTTGAGACATTTTTATAGCACTTTCGTCCGCATCTTCGTAGAAGTCTATAAGTCTGTTACAAATGTATAGTTTTTCGTCGAAATACCTCACAGCTAATGGGAAACACTATGAGAGAGCAATTTCTTGTTTACCGCACACGTCCTGCTTCCGATCACAATGCAGGAGACTCATGCTCTACATGTCCGCTAGTACCGCTAGCACACTGCCAGAGGCGCTGTTCTCAACTGTGACGGCAGATCATTGGTCAGAAATCAGAATATTTTCATCATAACCGCGCACTTTTTCGATACTATACTATTGTCTAAACCGCGATATTTAAAAAAAAAACGGAACATTGGGCGTACGGTTTGAAGGGTGCACCGTACGCGGAACAAAATGAGAAAAAACCGTATTGTTCCGGGCAAAACCGTACATATGGGAACCCTAACTATAATACAAACAAACATCATAAATTCTTGACAGTGAGGGTACATATGAAAGAAACTGAACATAACTGCATGACCATAGAACAAGATTTAACTATATTAAAGAGAACAAAAAAAAAGGCAAATTGATGAATGAATATGAAAACATCTACATTTACATAGACCAGTTCTTCAACAGAAACCACAATTTAAATGACATTATAGAAACTAAAAAATCCTTTATATGGTCAAATCCCACAATTAAGAAAATATGTTCCAAAACATCAATAAATTTCCACACGTAAAAGCTCCACCCAGAGAAAAACTTCCTGCTCTGAGAACAGCCAATACCTCATCTGCCCACCCCTCCCCAACCCATACCCCTCTGCGTAACACACGCAGATACAACACGAGTCGCACGGAATTAGCTATCGCCAGTCGGACAGCAGGTGTCACAAGAGCAAGCCAGCCGCAAGAGGGGTGAGGGGGTGAGTAAGAGCCCACTTAACATCCCCATTTTATACTTCAGTTCACACAAACTTCACAACTATGACATATTTTTTCGTTGCAGACTCGCAATCCACCAATATCGACCTTTAAAAACGATGTAACAAGACCACAACAGATGTCAACAACCTTGAGAAGTCCCCTCTTCAAACCCACACAGCGACAGGCAGCAAGATTTTACATAATTTAATCACCATAAAGCAACATTCAGACAACGGATCATGCAAAATCTTACAGAAACGCTACCAAATTTTATTCCCATGGTGACACTTCGGGTCCATGAAGATTCCAGTGAGAGCATGCACATTGGATATTACAGACTAAATAACCTAAACCAACCAATGTCATCACAAGTTTTTTAAAGCATATCATTATGTTTTTATCAAATGACTGTATAATAATTGTAAACTCACCCTTTTTAGACAGAGCAATTGTATCAAGCTAAATGTTTTTATGTATGGTACTTGTTAATACAGTTCACTAGTCATAATTATCCACATCAGCCAGATGTTTCTACAGAACACATAATACACACAAAAATATTTTAAATTAAAACCATTAACCATTTTAAGTATTTTATTATTAAGCAAAATCCATTATCCTGGCTATTTTGATCTTATGTAACTGTTCCCTCTCGTCAAAACACTTGAGGAGATGAAAGTTATTATCTTGGGACACATGAATATTAAATAAACTATTTGTGGCTTGCCCGCAAATTGCCACGCAAATAGAAACAATAAACATTCCATGGTTGCCCATTTCTCTATGTAATGTTTGGGCACCCAAAATTTATATTTACTAGCATAGAGACTTATACTTAAATCACAGGGGTAGGATTTTAAATAATTAACCATTAAGTATCGCTTAAGAAAGAAAATTAACGCAATATAAAATACAAATGAATTTATTATACAAAAAAAAATGAGATGAATCGGAAAAGTTTCCTTAAAGCGTGGAGGAATTTATAATTTACTGAATTTACTATTGCTTGCTTTATCTAATTGAAGCTCACCAATTGCAGATTCCGTTGAAGTCATCTGGTTTCCGTGGTTACTCGTTCTCTTCTTCTCGATGTAGACTTTGCTCGATAGACATCCTTCCTTCCTTCTCTGATATGGTACGGGCTATCTGGACTAGCACTCCCTACATGCCTAGTCTTCAAAATAGACATTGGCCCTATACTTGTAAAAACTGATCAGCTTTGATCGTAAGAGGAGAAAATTCAGAGATATGAATTTTTCCACATTAGTAGAAATCTCAAACCAACTGAGCTATACTATTTATACGGTACAGACTTGTACCAAAATTCCGTAGACTTGAACTAAACATAGTTCTTCGTCCACAATATTTACTGAAAATAACACAAGCCGTAAGCTTGTTTCGTTTCACGTGGATCCGATAACATAACCGCACCTAAATACTGTATCGAAGCGATAACACATTGTACAAAAATAACTATGTCGCAGAGCGACCACACACTGTATCAAAAATCAAAACACGTCGTTCAAAGTAGATGTTCACAGTAGAAGTAGTAGTGATGGAGTACCGTAGTTAGGTGGTAAGGTTGTAAGGTCCCGTTCTTGTGTTGAGAATCAGTATATATCCGGGCTCACCCCCACTCTTGGTAACAGTTCAATCTCAAAACTCATATACAACGAAGTATCTGATTCGATAGATCGAAGCATCAACTCCCCTTCCCTTCTTCCTCGACAAGTCCAGAAGGCGTGGCGATGATATAGCTGACCAGCTTGCAAGCCTCGCGCACGGGTCGCTGTTTACTAGCCTTGGTCATAAAATAAACCCATGACTCGCGCAAAATCCCAAGCTTCAAGAATAAACCTCCGTATACACAAACATGAGATGAAATGAAAACAACTATGTCTCAACATATTGACCGTATTTACAACATAATGAATTCTTATCCTACATAATATAATAATTTAAATAATAAAACGATGTTATCATATATACAATATAATTCCAAAAAGCCTTGATTACAAATGATTGACGTTGAATAAATTTGTTATTACAAATAATTGCCGATGGCGGATTAACTTGATATCAAATGATATCGCGCAAAATGATATTATATTAAATTAGTAGGGCTGGAGAACCCTGGACGGTTACATACGCCCTCCTGTTGTTTACAGATATAACATATATGAAAATAACACACTACAACAAAACGGCTGATATATTCATCATTACATCTTACAAACACTTAATAAAAAACATATATAATCAAATCTTGTATCTCACTGTAGAGTGTCTGCTTCAACGATACCAGATAACATTAGTAATAATTCCTGCCGATTTTCTTGCGAAAGTTTGTCAGCAACACTCATAATATTTACAACAACAGGTAAATAACTCTATCTTTGCACTTCACCATCAAAGTGTTCGGCAGTTCCAGGTTATAATAATATATACACCACACACACACGTAATCACACGTGGATTACCTCTCTTAGATGGCCGCAAGCAATTTCTTGTTTTCATTGCAAAAATTATTAGTACTTAGAAAATTACTGCATTAATTTACTTCTGCAGTTTCAAAAAAATCCCAAGTTACTCATGGCTCCTACAATGGTGTCAGATCTAGGTTCACAACCTATACATGAATTCACGTTTTCCAACTCAAGTACATTTAATGTTGTCAAAACAACGTCTGGGAGACATTACACTTAATTCGCAGAAATATATCGTCTCAGAGAGCGAATATTATAAGTGCCCAACATAACACGATTACCATCTTTCAATCTGTATGCACAAGGACCAACCCGACAATCTGGAATGGACCCTGATACAACAAAAAGAATTTCTTCGTCACTTTCTCTTCACTGGACGAGAGCATGGGAACACGTAACAGAACATAATCTCCTACCTGAAATTCGTCTAACACCTGACGTTTCTGCTGTCTGCTACGCTTCTCAGCCGCTTTAATCAAATTCTCTCTTGCTAATCTGACATATATCTGAGAGTCCCGCTGAGGTTCCTGTGTAATACCTAGTACTTTCGTCAGCTCATTCCTTGGATTGCTGCCAAGATGAACCTCTAATGGGGTGAATTTCGTACTATCATGCTGAACCATATTAATCCATTTCTCAATCAACGTTAAAGAAACAACCCACGCAGTGTGCTTGTCATGAACTAAAGATCAAAACATCCTACCTAATTCCTTCATCGTGCGTTCACACATATTCCCTTGCGGATTCCTAATTGAGGAAAAAACATGTGTGATACCTAACTCTGTCATCACATCCTTCCACTTCTTCGATGTAAATTGAGATCCGCTATCACATAATAACCTACTAGGCGTACCTAATTCCTGAACATACTTGTCACTAATAATCTTACTGCAACTAAGACCTGTCGCTTTACTCAATAAAAGATTGACACACTCACTACTCGAAACTTCAATAATACCATCCTCTAACATAGCTTCAATTTGATTGTCTACTGCTTTAGCATACTTATGTGGTATCGGATATCTCGGTCCAGCGAATATACTTTTATCCAGCACTGAAAATGAGTGTTCATACACATGTGTTTTGCCAGGTTTCGATGAAAATACTTCCTTGTGTTCTCTCAACACATACAACAATCGGTCCCTCTGACCTTCTTCCAAATTGCTACTATCTACCGCTTCTCTCAAAGCATCATCGTGGTTCACCTCTAACCACACTTCACACATCTTAAAATCCGCTCTCTCTTCTTCATCTTTTGAAACCTCATTAACACACCACATGTTACAAACCTCCACTTTCGTCTGAACTTCGGCATCCCACGTGACTTTAACATCCTCATTATCCCACCTTAAATATACTATCGCCTCATTGTAATTTAACCCAGCTGAGTATAAACTTAGCCAGTCAGATCCCAAGATAACATCAAATATAAGATTCGGAATAACAAGACAGATCTGAATTTTCGACTTCCCGTTAATACAAATAGGTATGGCAACTTGTTTACATATTTGCTTGGATCTTTTACCTACAGCAGTGACGATATATGTGGATTTCACAGGCATTTCTTCAATCTCAATATTCTCCTTCTTTCTGTCCTCATACCACTTCAAACTTACACATGATCTTTGACTGCCTGAATCCAATAAAGCCTGATACTGCGCCCTCCATATAACGATCGTAACAACGGGGTTCTCACTTTTATTACCAACTTCGACTTGATTCACTTCCACCTCCCTTAATTCCACCTCCCTTAATAACTCATCTCTAACATCGAGATCATAATCCATGTACGTCATTACACAATTTCTCGCAACATGTACTGAAGACTGATAATCTGATCTCTCATTACCGTCTACTATCAGTTTAAATTACTTTGTCTCCTTGTATCCTGATTTCGGCTTGTACTTTCCTCTACATTTCATTCCCTCTGAGCATTCCTATTTTGCTGGTGTGACTGATTACCTACAGGTTGTTGTCTCGGTTGAAAATGACCACGGTGATTGTGTTCTTGTCTTCTGGGTGGTGTCTGATAGTTTGTGTGCTCACGTGTACTACTACTATTTAAAACATCCATCTTAGCATTAACTTCCCTGCTACTTTCGGTTTTAGTCTGTTCGATCTCCTTTCTATTTTCTTTAATCTCTGTCTGCTTTTTCTCTACTTCCTTCTTACTTTCATTTATCCCTTTCGCTTCCTTCCTAATTTCACCTATCACTTTCCTAATTTCATCTATCCCTTTCGTTTGCTCTAATATCACTTGCACCATCACAAACAGTTGTTGAATATTCTTATCACTAATCATATTAGTTTCTTTCTCGCCGTCCATCCTAGCTACATCAGATTCTGTGCTATTTTCCATGCTCCCACCACTCTCTACCGTTTTATCTATTTCAATGCTTTCATCTACAACATTCCTAAAATTCAGCGTCTCGCCTCCCTTTACTAAGTTTCCGCTACGTAATTTCATGTCCTTTTCACCTTGTGCAGCCATGATTCCCCCAAAATCACACATACAAATTATATGGACACTCACTTAACCCCCACAAACACAGACTCTACTTTACTGCTTTCTTTCCACGAATACTTAATGGTTTTCGAGCTCCACATTGGTGCGACAAATGTAACTGATCCCTCTCATCAAAACACTTGAGGAGATGAAAGTTATTATCTTGGGACACATGAATATTAAATAAACTATTTGTGGCTTGCCCGCAAATTGCCACGCAAATAGAAACAATAAACATTCCATGGTTCCCCATTTCTCTATGTAATGTTTGGGCGCCATGGTTACAGTTTTAAATAAAACTGTAAACCAAAATTTATATTTACTAGCATAGAGACTTAAATCACAGGGGTAGGATTTTAATTAATTAACCATTAAGTATCGCTTAAGAAAGAAAATTAACGCAATATAAAATACAAATGAATTTATTATACAAAAAAAATGAGATGAATCGGAAAAGTTTCCTTAAAGCGTGGAGGAATTTATAATTTACTGAATTTACTATTGCTTGCTTTATCTAATTGAAGCTCACCAATTGCAGCTTCCGTTGAAGTTATCTGGTTTCCGTGGTTACTCGTTCTCTTCTTCTCGATGTAGACTTTGCTCCATGGACATCCTTCCTTCCTTCTCTGATATGGTACGGGCTATCTGGACTAGCACTCCCTACATGCCTAGTCTTTAAAATAGACATTGGCCCTATACTTGTAAAAACTGATCAGCTTTGATCGTAAGAGGAGAAAATTCAGAGATATGAATTTTTCCATATTAGTAGAAATCTCAAACCAACTGAGCTATACTATTTATACGGTACAGACTTGTACCAAAATTCCGTAGACTTGAACTAAACATAGTTCTTCGTCCACAATATTTACTGAAAATAACACAAGCCGTAAGCTTGTTTCGTTTCACGTGGATCCGATAACATAACCGCACCTAAATACTGTATCGAAGCGATAACACATTGTACAAAAATAACTATGTCGCAGAGCAACCACACACTGTATCAAAAATCAAAACACGTCGTTCAAAGTAGATGTTCACAGTAGAAGTAGTAGTAGTGATGGAGTACCGTAGTTAGGTGGTAAGGTTGTAAGGTCCCGTTCTTGTGTTGAGAATCAGTATATATCCGGGCTCACCTCCACTCTTGGTAACAGTTAAATCTCAAAACTCATATACAACGAAGTATCTGATTCGATAGATCGAAGCATCAACTCCCCTTCCCTCCTTCCTCGACAAGTCCAGAAGGTGTGGCGATGATATAGCTGACCAGCTTGCAAGCCTCGCGCACGGGTCGCTGTTTACTAGCCTTGGTCATAAAATAAACCCATGACTCACGCAAAATCCCAAGCTTCAAGAATAACCCTCCGTATACACAAACATGAGATGAAATGAAAACAACTATGTCTCAACATATTGACCGTATTTACAACATAATGAATTCTTATCCTACATAATATAATAATTTAAATAATAAAACGATGTTATCATATATAAAATATGATTCCAAAAAGCCTTGATTACAAATGATTGACGTTAAATAAATATGTTATTACAAATAATTGCCGATGGCGGATAAACTTGATATCAAATGATATCGCGCAAAATGATATTATATTAAATTAGTAGGGCTGGAGAACCCTGGACGGTTACACTTGGGTAGTAGGAACTGCGGCTGAAGATGCCTAAAAAAATAACAATAATGTAAAAATATTTATGTAAATCAATCAAAAACGTAATGTATTGAAAAGGTGGACTAAAAAAATAAAAATTATTTTAGAAAGGTATAGTTGTTTTACTCGAGCTATAATCTCATCTAGCACTTCTTTACGTCTCAGACATTCCCATATGTGCTTACGTGGTACAACACGAGGCACACGGAATTAGCCGTCGCCATTCGGACAGCAAGAGTCACAAGAGCAAGCTAGCCGCAAGAGAGGCGAGCTTGGATGAGTAAGAGTCTGCTTAACATCCCCAGTTTATACGTCAGTTCACACAAACTTCACAACTATGACATATTTTTTCGTTACAGACTCTCAATCCACCATGTTGTTCTTCCTCAAGTTTAGGTTCAACAAATTTTCTGATTTTTCTTAAGTGTCTTAAATGTGTTAATTATTTCCAAGTGAAACATTAGAACTTCAAAAATTTTCACCATTATTCAATGAATATTAACTCAGTGTATTTCACTTTCTACAAGAGAACTATGACTCACAAAATTAACATTCACTTCATTAATCCCGTACGAACTGTATGGACACAACTGTCTCATTCCATGTGTAATTATTTCTGAATAGTACAAGTGATTTATAGACTGTCGACTTACGGACAGTTGTTGTTGTTGAGCATTTCTATGAACCTGTAGTGTTTCAGCACCTGAAAGCAGTGTCTGATAACATGAATAAACTTGTACATTTTAAACAGCAGTGTTCATATGACAGATAAACTCTTCCATTTCATTATTTTGAATGGCAATTTGCAACCGTTTTAGAACAATTGAACTCTGTTATATTTTCAAAGGTGGCAAGAAACCACAAAGTCCATTTCATTTTAAATTACATTATCTATTTGGATAAGTGTTTAATCTCAAACAACTGAACACATTGACAGACTAGTGACGCAAGTGATAATCACATTGGAAATATAAAGTGAACGTGCTGATTCAGGGACTTAATAAAGGCAGACACTCGTGCTAAGTAAAATTACGAGTGAAGTTTTTAAATGGACCGTTTTAGACAAGAAAGATGTTGGTTTTTAACATTTTGAGATATTCTTTTTCATTCTTATTATTTATAGATTTGGTACAAGATTGACGGTCTTTCTTTATTTGTGTCAGAAGTATCAACCTTACTTACAGATATTAAAAAAAAAAAACATGATATCTACATTCCTACTATACAAATATATAGGTCTATTATACAGTCACAGTATTAAAAGAAAACAAACCCTGATATCTACATTCCTACTATACAAATATACAGGTCTATTATACAGTCACAGATAAAGCAACAGTTCAAGAGCTAGATAATTCTTGCCCAGTATTGGGCCACGTCAATAGCGTTGGGGGAGGCTGCAATCAAGTCCTTCATAGTGCAATCACAAAGTGATGAATCACTTGAGAAACCCCACTTCCGCAAATTTACTTTTGTTCTGCTGACTTCTGTGCGGAGTCTGTTAAGGGCTTTCCATCCTGTCCACTTCTCCTGGTGTCCACATGGAAGACTTTCCTTCGACTCTATCCAGTTGGAAAGGTGGTTGATTCTTCCTTTCCACATTTTGACCCTAGCATTCTCTGCTTTCCCCTCCGGGTTAACTGATGTGCGGAGAAAACATTTTCTAGATTTTAGCCTCTGTGTGGCTGGGTGGTATCCATAGAGAAGGTGTGCTTCTGAAGAAGATGATTGGAGCCTTTCTTTGTTAGCTGCTACCTCCCTACGAATCTTACCGGGAGCAATACCAGCTAAATGGACCTTCTCAACGGGTGTAGGTTTCAAACATCCAGTAAGGATCCTGCAGCTTTCAATGTCGACCTGCTTCGTATGAGCTGACCTCTGTCAAACCGGGGAGGCATATTCTCCTGCAGAGTAGCATAGAGCTAGAGCTGATGTTCTAATTGTTTGTGGTTGTGCTCCCCAACTTGTTCCTCATTATTTTCGTAGAATGTCGTTTCTAGCAGCTATCTCTTGTTTGAAGTTTTGGCAATGTTTTTTATGTGTTAATGTGCGATCCAGCATAACTCCCAGGTACTTTGGTGTAAATCAGGGTTCCAGTAAGTTCCCTTTCCATAGTACTTAGAGTTTCTGAGAGGCCTGTGCATGCCGCAGATGGAACTCAACAGATTTGAGTCTTAACGGGATTTGGTTTGAGTTGGTTTTTCTCATAATGGGTACCTAGCTCTTCTAGTGCAGCAGTTAAAGAGATCTCTGCTTCATCAAAGTATCAGTTTGAGTAGTAAATGCAAGGTCATCGGCGTAGATAAAGCTTTTAGTATTTTCTGGTAATGACTGGTCATTAGTGTAGATGTTGAAAAAGAATAGGACCCAGTACACTGCCTTGAGGTAGTCCATTCCTTTGATTTCTCCATCTGCTTCAGCGTCCTTGGAATTTTAAAAAAAAGCGATGATTTTCCAGGAGAGTAGCTATCATCTTGGTTACCTTGATGTCTGTAATCTATATATATAAAATAGCTTGTCCTGACTGACTGACTGACTGATTCATCATCGCCGAGCCAAAACTACTGGACATAAAGAAATGAAATTTTGGGGATATATTCATATTATGATGTAGGTGCTCGCTAAGAGAGGATTTTTGGATATTCCTTCGGTAAGGGGGTGAAAAGGGGGGTGAAATTTTAAAATGAGTGTATCTATATCTCAAAACTTTAAACATTTATAGATGTGAAAATTGGTATTTAGAATCTTATTTAAAAATAAGGAAACACGTATTTTTTTGTTTTCAGAAAAATCCCAATAGAACGGGTGAAAAAGGGCGTAAAATGGGTTGAATGCCTTTTATCAGGATGCCGGTACTTATATCTCAGAAACTGAAGATATTACAGACCTGAAAATTGGTACTTTTGACCGATTTTAAAAATAGAGAAACACGTATTTTTTTGTTTTTAGAAAATCCATTTAATGGGAGGGTGAAAAGGGGGGTGAATTTTTAAAATGAGTGCATCTATATCTCAAAACTTTTAAAGTTTACTGATGTAAACATTGGTATTTAGAATCTTCATTAAAAATTAAAAAAAACACGTATTTTTTGTTTTCGGAAAATCCCAATAGGAGGGGTGAAAAGGGGTGAAAAACGGGTTGAATGCCTTTAAAGTGAATACTTATATGTCAGAAACTGAAGATATTACAGACCTGAAAATTGGTGTTTAGGATTCCCTTTAAAATAAAGAAAGGCGTATTTCTAGTTTTTGGAAAATCCAATTAATGGGGGCGAAAGGGGGTTAATTTTTAAAATGAGTGTATCTATATCTCAAAACTTTGAAGTTTATAGATGTAAAAATTGGTATTTAGAATCTCTTTTAAAATCAAGAAACACGTATTTTTTTGTTTTCGGAAAATCCCAATAGGAAGAAGGGTGGAAAAGGGTGAAAAAGTGGTTGAATGCCTTTAATGTGGCTACTTATATTTCAGAACCTGAAGATATTACGGACCTGAAAATTGGTGTTTGGGATCTCCTTTAAAAATAAAGAAACACGTATTTTTTTTCTTTTTGGAAAATCCATTTAATTGGGGGAGGTGGAAAGGGGGCAAATTTTTAAAATGAGTGTATCTATATTTCAAAACTTTTAAAATTTTATAGATGTAAAAATTAGTATTTAGAATCTCCTTTAAATATAAAGAAACGCGTATTTTTTGCTTTCGGAAAATCCCAATAGGAAGGGTGGAAAAGGGTGAAAAAGAGGTTGAATGCCTTTAATGAGGCTACTTATATTTCAGAACCTGAAGATATTACAGACCTGAAAATTGGTATTTGAGATCTATTTTAAAAATAAAGAAACAGGTGTTTTTTCGTTTTTGGAAAATCCAAATATTGGGGGGTGAAAAAGGGGTGAATTTTTAAAATGTGTGTCTACATCTTAAAACTTTATAAGTTACAGATGTAAAAATTGGTATTTAGAATCTCCTTTAAAAATAAGGGAACACGCATTTTTTTGTATTCTGTAAATTCCAACAGGAGGGGTGTAAAAGAGTGAATAATGGGTTGAATGCCTTTAATGAGGATACATATATCTTAGAAACTGAAGATATTACAGAACTGAAAATTTGTGTATGGGATCTCCTTTAAATATAAAGAAACACGTATTTTTTTGTTTTTGGAAAATCCAATTAATGGCGGTTAAACAGGAGTGACAAATGGGGTGAATTTTTTGAAAGACTATATCTACAGAATATCTGAGAAATGTAAAATGTTACAGACGTAAAATGTGGGTAGGTGCAATCTCCTGTAAGTGTAAAGAAACGTAGGTGATTTGTTTTTGGAAACTCCACTTAAGGGGAAATAAAAAGGGGTGAAATTTTAAAATGTAAATTTCTACAGTATATCTAAAAAAACTTAACATGTTACAGAAGTGAAAAATGGAATTTTATCTCTATTAAAAATAAAGAAACGTGTATTTTTAGTTTTCGGAAATAACACTTGGGTGGATGAAGGGGTGGGGGGGGGGGTTGAAAGTGACTGAAAATGGTGTTGATTTCTTTTAATTAAACTACTGATATCACAAAAATGAAGATGTTAAAGACGTGAAATTTGATATTTGGAATCTGCTTAAGAAGTAAAGAAACACGTATTCTCGGAAAATCCAATGAAGGGGGGGGGGGGGTGAATGAATTGAAAAATGAATTGACTTAATTGTATGAGAATACTTACATCTAATAAAAACTAAAGTTGTTACAGACGTGAAAATTGAAATTTGGATCTCCTTTAAAAACAAAGAAAAACGCTTTTTGGGGGGGGAGAGAATATATCTCAAAATTGAAAGTAACAGACGTGAACATTGCTATTTGGAATCTCCTTTAAACAAAAAGAAACGCGCCCCTTTGGGGCGGGTTAGAGGGGGGGGGTTAAATCAACTTAACGGCAGTGGGGTGAAAAATGCGTTAAGACCAATTGATTTTACTGTACATAATGTATTTATTCTGATCATAAACTGATTCCTGGGTTCGTTTTCAAGAGCCATCTTTTCCTTTGGAGAACATAAAGTTAGATTACAGTGGATTCTCCTGGCATATATATAAAAATTTAAACACATTTGAAATAAATGATAGGAATGATATTGACCGTGCAACTGTTCACCTCTATAATAAGGTCAATAATGCACGGAAGTATATCATTCGTGTCGCCAGAAATCTCGCGCACTTGCATACGCGCGGCGATGGTGCTGGTCACATTTTCAGCAATGACAATGGCAGCAGATGTAATTTACCGCCAAGTAGCGGTCTTGCATCTTGCTGTGGGGTCCAGAACATGAATAATTATAATAATAATTGTACCGGGCTGTACACCTCCGGGCCGCTAATTCAAACATTGCGCCAGTTGAAACTCCCCTACTGGAGGAAGCTTGAACTTTAACTTCTACATTAATGCTAAGATTTCTCAGAAGATGTCATTACTATAAATTTTGAAGTGTTCTGAACTGTGTCTTTTTCGATTTATATTTGTTTTCTCTGTAGCAAGAAGTGTGAACATTCTCTTCTAGATTGCACCACTTAAGAACTACAATTGTGTACCCTAGTGCAAAGTGAAGGAACTTTTCTTTGAAGAAATTTTGTAGTCATAAGTTTGCTCTTTGTTAAATTTCTTTCTATCATTGTTTGAGATGGCAATGTTAATCCGTTCGTTCCGCCAGTTTTGAAATTAGCCAATCCCGAATTTCTTAAATTATTTTTCGACCAATTGGGGCTTTCTTCCCCAACCTACTCTGTAACTGTGTTCGGTAACCAATAAAAGCTCGTGGGCGGGTGTTATCATTCATGAAAGGTCTCGAATGTTCCACGAGGGTATATAAACTGCTGATTTTTGGGTCTCCGGGCCACTTCAGTAACATCTATCATAGTGTAAATTATGTAGCAGGGGGCGGGAAGCGCCTCTTTCGTCGGGCAGCAGTTCTTCAATAAGGTAATGGCCTTTTAATAACTTATTTTCTTGCTAGCTCAGCAGTTTAACTCTCGGGGCAGGTTCGATACCTTTTACCATGTAACTTTCCTCTAAAATGTAAAAGACACTTGGTATAGATTCTACCTCTTTAAATTTCAAATTGGGATAGAGAGTGCTTAACCCTCTCGAGCTCCCACTCCTATTGCTTTGAGGTGAACTTATTTTCTCAACCGTTTCTTCCCTTCCTAATGTAATATAAATTATTTTCTTATATAAGTCACCTCTTTAGTATGGGATTAGCCCTTGCATAAGCGGCCTAGTGCCAAATAGGTTTTAAATAAAGTGTATTAGGAGTGCAAGTACGCCTCCTCTCAAGTTGGTATTTTGGAGGCCATGTAATTGTCCTGTTTCTTTATTGAGTAGACCTCAGTAGGTTGGGTATTTTTACCCCTGTTTTCATGTGCTTGGAGGTCAGCTTGAAGGTGGAGTTTGGTGTGGCCTTTGATAGGCTTGAACTTTAAGAGCGGGTTGCTCTTTCTTAAAATTTTGGTTTCTGTGTGCCTCGAGGAGGCTTTACTGAGTAATAGGGAGCAAGTGCTCCGGGGCATGATTGGGGTTTTCTGCCCCTTTGTCAAACCTGGTATCTGGCTAAAGTTGGGCTAATTGCTCAAGAATTGTGTGTCTGGCTCTCGGAGCCCAAATCCTGTAACACTGTAATTGTATATTCTCGATTTGTTGCTAGGCTACTGAGTACCTGTTATATTTGTTATTTCTTGATCTTAAAAAGAAAATATAACCTTGTTAAATTTTAAATTAACTTTAATTTCGTAAGTTGAGACCTGTTCATCCCAGCACCTTCTTTCACCTCTAACTACCACGGAAAACTCCGTAACAACAACAATAATAATAATAATAATAATAATAATAATAATAATGTTCTGGACCGTCGTCCAAATGTGCGGACCACGCTAGAAACGGTTACTGGCCGGGTAGAGACTACGAATGCAGTCCGGCCGCGGGTTCAGTACCGTCAAGGCACCCAAGACGACACCACACCGGATCTCCTCAAGGATTTGAACCATATTAAAATTGCTTATAGGAAAAGATGGCAAAGATTTAGGGACCCAACTGACCGAGTGGAATACCTGGAATTAGCCCGGGATGAACGAAATCAATTGCTGGAAAGAAAGATTGAAAAATGGGTGGAACTTTGCCGTAATCTCTCAGAAAACGAATCAGATCACGAATTTTGGCGGATTCTCTCAGAAAACGAGTCACATCGCGAATTTCGGCGGATTATAATATGTAAAACGTTAACCATTCAATTATAAATGTCATTATAATACCGTATCGTCACGGGTATCTTGCTAGTATTTTATGAAATCATTGTCCAACATTTTACTCTATAGTTTATAAGATTAGAAAGTTTCCATATCCATCAATTTTTAAGATTGATATAGGCTGATGATGTCCATAAAAAAAGGGTGAAACATGTACCTATGACTTTTATGTATTATGTATAAATTTTAACCACATGAGATAGTGGATTATATTGTATTGTATTGAACAGGTGGATCTACAAATATTATAATAATATTTGAGATATACGTCAACTTCAATATGGAACCAAAATGAGAATAGTTACTTGTTACTAAGATTGGTATATCCGTGTAACAATGCAGGGGAGACCAATTTTGACTGCTCGACAGTTATGAAATGACCCTTTTAGGGCAACCGGCATCTATTTATCTGCACAGATGTTATGCAATCAGCTGCATAGTGCCCTGTTAAGGCTATTTTGACCAACTCAGTGTGTTCCACTAAAGAATCATCATAGTCTTGAGAGGAGAAGCTGGGTTGTTCAACATCTTAATGAATGATGTAATGTCATGTTTGCAGATGAGTCACGGATAGCACTTGGCCAACTCTTCTCGAGAAAATCAAGTACCTTGCCGGTATTGCTCCTTGTGACGTCAGGAGAGAGGTTGCTGCTAACAACAAAAGGCTTAAAACAAATTTAATGCCTTCACATCCACTCTTTGGATACTAACCTGCCCAATGAAGACTGAAGTCCAGGAAAGCCTTTTTAACATCATCAGAACACCTGCAAGGATCATCAGACAAAGTCAGGATTACCAAATGGAAACAAAAGACCCCTGGCCTTTTTAAATGGATGGAACCACGGGAAGTGTTGCCTTCCTGTCATACCGAGGACTGGTTGACATGGGGGTCCTTAAACAGACTTAGATCTGGAGTGGGTAGAACCAGAGTGAATCTACAGAAATGGAACTTCCCCATCGATACGGCCTTTTGTGACTGTGGTGAAGTTCAGACAAGTGAACACCTGCTATGTTGTTCCGTGTGTCCATCAAACTGCTCAATGGAAGACTTGGTGCTGGCCAATCCAAATGCCCTTGAAGTGGCCAAATTTTGGGCCAAATCGGTGTGACATCTGTATGACATATATTGTTATAGACCTTTTACATTGTATATATTTGTGTATATAGTTTGTTTCTTTTAAATGTAGTATTATTCTATTGTACTTTTGATTCGAATAAAGATGACGACACAGGATGTGAAGACGTAGAAGATGTGGCGGAAAGTACTAGCATGCATTTTTTGGAGGGGTGTAATGATTTTTTCTAGGTTTATGCATGGCCGTCGTATACCTTTGATACCAATTCGAGGGATGTTAACTGCCCAGCGGTATACCGATGAAATTCTTCGACCATTTGTACAACTCATTAGGGATGAACATGGTGCTGAATTCATTTTCGTCGACGACAGTGCTCACACTCAGACATGCTCCAGTCAGGAACTTCATGAGAGAAGCAGGTATCAAACTTATGAATTGACCACCTAATTCACTGAACATGAACTGCATTAAGTATGCATGGGGCAGATTGAAAAAGGCTGGGTTTTTTTATCATCTACTACCTCCACAGACATTCCCAGCCCTCATTAGAGCTGCCCAGATGGAATGGGATGTTCTTCCTCAAGATGACGTCAATGTACTTAGTGCAAGCATACCATAGTGTGTTAGAGACCTGATCAGTGCCAGAGGAGGCCATAAACGGTACTAACTCAGAGTGAAGAAGGGAAAACAAAAGAACTCACAGACTGTAACCTTTTCATTAAGTTACTGTTTATTTGTGCTAGATTTCTATTCGTAAAAGTTTACATTTCCAGATTGTACATCTCTGTGATACAGTAAGCAATATTTTGTAACATTATTGCTTTACATCCTTGATATTCCAAACATGTTCCAAACCGCGGTTTTATGCATTTATATGCTCGATAAATTTAAATTCTGTTGGTCCCAGAGAGATGAAAATACTACCGAAAGGCTTCTTTCAATGTGTACTATTCAGGAAAAAAATATGCTAATATGCTCGAATCCGTGCCCTAGTAATAACATTACAGTTTTTGATTGACCTGTATGAGCAACAAAAGCCACTCTATGGTTTTGCAGTCCAAGGAGCTAGAGCTATTGTTGTCACAAATATAAACATCAATGATGGTAATTGTGGAAATGATAGGATTTATTGTTTTCCTATGAAGGAATAAGTGTGAAAGAATTGCCTCGTGACACCACAGACTCACAGAAAAGGAATTGCCTGAATTACAAGAATAACCAAGGAATTTCCTCAAACACGTCTCACAGGGAGGAAGATTACAAATTAATTTGTAAGAATCACAGTTCATTGCTTGAAGTGCCGCCTTGATACAGTCAAGAAAGAAGTAGGTTCCAAGTGCCACATTCCAGACTTCTTGTATCAGCCTCAAGATAACACCCTAACAGCATATGGCAATAAGGAAATTCTTCAGTTTGCACATTTGTTTTGTTGGTGATGTAAATGAGTATTAAAAAAAAAAAAAAAATCAATATGACTTCAACCAAAGAAGATGGTTAGAGAAAGGCAAATATCACCAAAGGGATTAGGCAAACTGTTAAGAACTCTACACTAGTTTCCCGAGGGCTTATATAAGCAGAAGTCGTGCACATTGCAATAACAACAAGACCTTTCCAACAAGGATTGGCTTCATTTACAGAATAAAAAGGAAGCAGAAACTTTCCCTGGACATCAGCACACTAAGAGATGTCATGCAGATGGGGTAGTAAATAGACCACCCTGGTGTAGCCATAAACAAGTGATGTGTCATTGGCCACAAGAGCAAACACTCCAAATCTATGTTTGTAAACTAATTTTTCACTTAATTTTTTAATCAACAATATTTAATCTTTAACTTGTTAATGGGGCTAAAAGAATGCAAACTGCTGTAATAAATAATGGAACAATACATTTTGGTTTATGATAAACGCTAAACCCTCCCCACTTCTGGTAAGGGAAAAATAACAATTTTCGAAGGCTTAGTGCATTATTCTCTTATACTGCATTCAGGAGACAGTGGGTTTGAACCTCACTGTCAGCATCCCTGAAGATGGTCTTCCGTGGTTTCTCATTTTCACACCAGGCAAATGCTGGGGCTGTACCTTATTTAAGGCCATGGTCGCTTCCTTCCCACTCCAAGCCCTTTACTGTCCCATCATCGCCATAACGCTTATGTGTGTTGGTGCAATATAAAGCAAATTTTTTAAAAATCTCTTACACAAATGTAACATATGATATCTGAAGCCATTTCTTTTCAATTTCGACTCAGTTAATTTATAACTGTTAGGTTCTTCAGTCTGCCAAAACTAATTTTGAACAAATACATTTATAAATTACCCAAAAAAAGAAAACATATGTTAACATTGATGCTTTCACGGCCCGTACTTGTAGACTTCATATAGACTTTTGGGCTTATGCCGTATCAAGAAAACAAGGTGAAATTCATTAGGTTTCCAGAAAACTTTGCTCTGCATCTTCAGAAGAGAATTTTCACTGTGCAACCTAAAGAACTTCACAAAATAAAGTGTTGAAGTTGTATTGAATGGATAGTTACACATAATTTCTTCAATATTTACAATGTGCTGCATTTTTGGTGCCAGTCAGTGTATATAATTTTCCCTCTATTACCCTTTACTTGTGAATTTGACTTTTGATATGTATGAATTTGTTCTTTTATTATTATAAATTTATCAACTTTAATGTGTTATTGTAGTTAATTTCCTTATTAATTAATTCATTAATTCTTCTACAGGTTGTGGATTTAGACCTTCACGAGGTTTGCATCACTCACAGGGTTTGGACGGACTACATCTATTATATAATTGCTGGAGAGGTAGCTCTCCTGATCTTCCTTATAAGTAAGGTGTCTTATGACTACTGGGTATTTAAAACAGCTGGCTACTTGCCATGGCCAGCCTCCAAACTACCAAAATTGCCTTGTGATTGGGTATTTGAGACATAGTCTTATTTGTTCTGCTTGAACGTGTGTGCTATGCCAAAATTCCTGTCATATCAGTGAAAATGCCATTTTTTGGTACAAGTTTCTGCACACTTTCATAAAAGCATGAAATTCTTTGCAGCTTTTTCATGGACTGTGAGCATTCTGGGTTTCACCTAAGAGTGGTGTTAATATTGTTTGAGAGAATTTACTAACAGGACTAGGTGAACCACTGCCACGAGAAGTTCAAATGAGGTGCTGTGTTTTCCATGAAGGATGTTTCTCACCAAGGATCTACCTCAAAGTACAAGCCAATTCATACATTAATAGAAAACTCATAATAGGTGAATCATATGTGACGGCACATGTCAAAACGGTGGAACGTACATGATAGGAAAATAAAAAATGTCTTTATGAACATGGAATTGCAGTCGAACTGTTTACAAGATAATGGTGGACGTATTTTGATGCTCCATCGTGACCTTCATGGCTTGTACACGTGGACTCATCCATATTTCATACACCAGGTGTCCTATTTCCAAGTAAGACGTAACCCAAACATACTCCCCGTAGCTGGTATTACCATTCCCGTTCTATCAATGGTACCAAGGCCGATGTCACATTATGTGTGTACCTGTTACAGTACAGTATTGCGTCCAAATCCAAGGACGACGTTTTGAGCACCTGCTGTAACAGTTGCATATGTACAATACTGTATTGTACTATGTAACATCTCCTGTGTAGACATGGCATTTTCTTTATGAAAGATATTGTTAATAAGATCTGTTTCAGAATTTTAGTACTAACTAGGACAATGACACCAGGTGTAAAAATATGTAAAGTACATGATGTGTCCATGTGTGCAAGCAGTCACTTCAGTAATGGAGCATTATTATTATTATCATCTCGTGAACGGTTTGATTGCAATGCCTTGTTTACAGAGGCATTTTTGCTTGTCCTATCTTATACGTTTTGGCTGTATGATCACTTTTGATATGCTCTGTATATAAATGTGTTAAAAGCCTATCATACAGATTAGATGCTTATTGGTATAATTCAATCCATACGAAAGGGATAAGTTAGCAAAATTCATTCTTGTTGTAACATTTCAACAGATACACATAATCCTAATGATAAGAGTAAAAAGAATCAACAGTTGTGGTAAACAATGCTTTGTCCGGCTCCATGGCTAAATGGTTAGCGTGCTGGCCTTTGGTCACAGGGGTCCCGGGTTCGATTCCTGGCAGGGTCGGGAATTTTAACCATCATTGGTTAATTTCGCTGGCAGGGGGGCTGGGTGTATGTGTCGTCTTCATCATCATTTCATCCTAATCACGACGCGCAGGTTGCCTACGGGAGTCAAATCAAAAGACCTGCACCTGGCAAGCCGAACATGTCCTCGGACACTCCCGGCACTAAAAGCCATACGCCATTTCATTTCAACAATGCTTGGAGAGTATAATACAAAATCTCAGATCATTGCTGGTGAGCAATTTTAGGGTCTGTAGGTGACTGGGAGCATAAACTCTGACCATTACATTGAGTTGATCTTGAAAATTTGTTTTCCACAATTGATTTAAGAGGAAATGATCCCTGAGTACTTCCAGTAAGGTCGTATGGCTCATAACTTGTTTTGTTTTCTGAGAATGAGCCTTTATTTATGGGGTTATTTTAAAGGACAAGTAAAAATAGTAATAACAATAGAAGAACTCAAAAATGAAAATGGACTAGAGAACAGAGATGAGAGTGTAGGGTGCGGGAAATCAAGTAAGGATGACATAAAGTCTGGATTAAGGTATGAAATTTCCAGCTATTCAGTACTACACATTATAATCTTATAGATTATTTAATTAACATTATATTTTAAAAGTGTACATGTTTCGGCTCAATTGAGCCATCATCGGCACTGGAAAGACATAAAAATAGAGTGTAACTCATTAAATTAAAATAACTAATAATTATATAATAAAAGTATTTTTATGCAGGGAGTATAATTTGAGACTTCATAGTGGAGTACTGAATCATACGAGAGCAGAGAAGCGGTGATAGCGTGCACAGTGCCCGCAGTGACGAGCAGACGTAGTCATCTCAGAGATGCGGCACGATTACGTCTGTAGAAACCAAATGAAACTGAACTCTCCAGCTATATACATGCTCAGGATAAATAAACAAACAAATGAATAAATAAGGCAAACAAATAAACTAGTAAATGAAACTGAACTCACCAGTATTTACAGAAGATGATGTAAATTATCTCCTTGAGCTGCGATGCAAGCTTCACATCTTATGAGATATCAAAACACACTTTGCAGTTCATGAACACCAATGGAATGCCCAGTGTTCCTAATTTCAATTTTTAATTCTTCTGCAGTTCCAGAATTATTCCTGTAAACTTTTCCTTTGAGAGTTCCCCATAGATAAAATTTACATGTATGTAAATCAGATGAACGAGGGGACCAAAACCTAACGAACTTTACTGATAATCTGATCATCATCAAACAATTCCTGCAACCGTCGCGTAAGGCTATGCGCCATATGGCCTGTCGCACAATCCTGCTGGAAATAGCCGTACCTCTTTTCTTCTTAAGTCAGTTCAGCAAAAAATGGTTCAAGAATGCTGTGAATATAATTGTTGGAAGTAATTGTGTCCTGAAATAATATTGGAATGATAATTTTTTGAGCATTAAGAGTGCACCATGCACCCATCTTCACATTGTGCAGAGGTCTCGGTTGACAAATGTGCGGGTTCTCTGTACCCCAGATCCTATTGTTCTGTGAATTGTTAAATCAATTCAAATGAAGCCATGCTTCATCACTCGCAAAAAGAAAGTTCGGGTCCATGATACCATTGTGGACACTATTCATTAAACAAAAACCCCATAGCACAACAGCCCTGATGGACCCTGGCCTACAAAGCAACTGCTGCTCTGCCCAAAGGCCTGCAGATTATGAGGTGACGCATGGCCAGAGCGACGAATGCTCTCGGTGGTTGTTCTTGGTTTTCTAGGTTGGGGTCACCATCTCACTGTCAGATATCTCCTCAGTTGTAATCGTGTAGGGTGAGTGAACACTGAACCAACCCTCAGGACCAGGAAAAGTTTCTCGATCTGGCTGGGAATCAAACCGGGGCCTCGGGTGAGAACCAGGCACACTACATCTAGACCGCGGAGATGGGACACAATTCATTAGCCGACTGCAAAATCTTATTCTTGCAATGAAATCTGTAGGCTGTATGTTATGGACTGAATGAATGTGGTGGGATCATAAATGTGATAATTGTGTTGCATTATTTGCTGATGAATGTGAAATACCAGTTTCCTTGATCTACTCTCGGTAGCAACTTATGTGAACTGACTTGCAGCCTTGAGTGTATATCTTCTAAACTCTCCTTTGTGAGAACTGTTCTCCTTCGCTTTTTTCGTATTAGTTATGAAACCAGTACCATGCCACTTGTGAACGAGTTGCTGCACGTAACATTTTGATGATACTGTAGAACCAGGAAGCTGTCTACGGAATTTTCAGTGGCACCTATTTTTGCGAAGAACACTCCAAATATATCCTCTGTGCTGTAGAGTACTTAGCCATCATCATAATAATAATAACCTCACAACACACCTTAATATTCCAATAGTCACTAACAAACTGCTACATCAGCTGTGAAGACTTCTTATCACGCCAAGCTTGATACAAGCCATATGGCACTCACCTGGAGATTCCTGCAGAAAAGTGTGCAGTCTTAAACTATTTAAACTATACTCCCTGTATTGAATTATCTCACAAATGACTCACTAGACTTTATATGTATACCATCTTACTGCAAATTATATCATTATTAGTCATTTTAATTTAAAGAGCTACACTCAGTTTTATGTCTTTCCAGTGCTGACAATAGCTCAGTTGAGTTGGAACATGTGCACATTTAATAATCAAATATATAACAAATCATCTATAGGATTATAAGGTGTAGTATTGAATAGGTGGAAATTTCGTACCTTAGTACGGATACTATAGTCAGTATGGAATTTGAAATAATGAATTTCATTTCTTGCTATAACAAGAAGTTGTTAGTGTTGAACTGTAGAAGTATTGTAAAGAAAGGAATAGAATTAAGTAATTTAATAGATATATATTTACAGTGATATGAATGCGGAAAATTTCTCACAGAACTGGAGTGTTAATCGTAGAGACAAAATAGGAATGGTAGGAGGGAGAGTATTCATAAGGAAGTATTTGTATGTAAAAGTTAAGGATGAGAAACATGGAGTTCCAGGTGGAAGGCTCATCCTGAAAGATAATAGGCAACTTTTTTTGGGGTGTACATACCTGGGAGAGGTGATGCTGATGTGGAATTATTTGATAAGATGCGATAAAAATGTGAATGACACAAAACATGATTAACAAATGGCAAATAAGTTAATCTGGGAAGGGCACCTGAATCAGAAAGTAATGAAACCATCTAGAGGAAACAATATTCTAGACGTGGTGCTGATAAAACCAGTTGAGCTCTACAGAGAAACTGAAGTGATAGACGGTATATGTGATCATGAAGCTGTTCTTAGTTAAAAATAAAGGTGATAAAAAAGAAGGTTGTAAAAGTAAGACAGTTAGACATTACCACATTGCTCATAAGAGAAGTATGGGGGTAAAAAAAAAAAAAAAAGTAATTATGATCAACAGAAAATGGTTAAAATAAGAAGCCTATGGGATGGGTTTGAGGTAATTGTTGTCGAGTGCAAAAAGAGGGATGTACCTTTAAAGGTGGTACGGAATGGTAGAGACCCACTATATTATAACTGAGAAAAGGATTAAGGAGGACGTACAGATTAGAAAGAAATGGAGTTAGGAATTGTTGTGAAAGTAAGGGGAGATTGAAGAAACTTACTAGGGAGGCTAAGGATAACATATACCGGGCAAGTTGGCCGTGCGGTTAGGGGTGCGCTGCTGTGAGCTTGCATCCGGGAGATAGTGTGTTCGAACCCCACTGTCGGCAGCCCTGAAGACGGTTTTCCATGGTTTCCCATTTTCACACCAGACAAATGCTGGGGCTGTACCTTAATTACCTTAATTAAGGTCACAGCCACTTCCTTCCTACACCAATCCCATCGTCACCAAAAGACCTATCTATATCGGTGCAACGCAAAGAAAGTTCTAAGAATAAAAAAGATAACATAATGGCAAACATAATAAAATTGTAAGTCATAGGAATTGTATGGATAATTAGGAGGATATGTATAGGCACTTTAAGGCAGAAACAGGTTCCGGGTTCCTGGGATCATTAATGAACAAGGGGAGTGTAAATGTGAGGACGTTACAGAAGGCAGAAGAATTCGGTCATCGTTATGTAATGATAGTTGGATATAAGGTAGAAGAGGCAACTAATAATGGCAAAGTACTGAAATTTACTTATGATAATAGAGACATTTACAAAAAGATGCAATAACTGAAAAATAGAATAGCAGCTGAACTTGTTGAGATTTCTGGGGATATGCTAAAGGCATTGGGTCGGGATATATTGCCATATCTGAAATACTTCTTTGATTACTGTTTGCAGAAAGAGCTATATCAAATGAATGGAGAGATACTATAGTAGCACCGTTGTACAAAGGAAAAGGTGATGAACATAAAGTGGATATTTACAGGTCAGTCAGCTTCACATATGTTGCTTGTAAGCTACGGAAAGCATTATTTCTTATTATATTAGACATGATTTTCAAAATTGCTAACTGGATTGGTAGAAAGCAGTTTCAATTTAGGAAAGGTTATTCCAGTTATTCCAGAGAGGCTCAACTTTTAGGATTCCAGCAAGTATCGCTATTGACGTATTCAAGGCTTTTGGTAGGATAGATCATGGGACTCTGCTGACAAAAATGAGGGTATTAGATTAGATGAATGTGTGGTCCAACGGGTGGCTGAATTTCTAGGAAATAGAACTCAAAGAATTAGAGTAGGTGATTGATTAGGAGTTGGGGGGGGGGGGGGGGCAGGAGGAGGTCCTGCCAGGCAGTATCATTGGAGCTTTATGTTTTCATTTGTCTGTAAATGTTATGAGTAAATCACAGATAGAGGCTTCTAGCAGATAGTGTTATTCTGCATAGAGTAGTAAATAAGTTACAGGATTGTAAGGGACCACAAAAAGCTCTTGACAATGTTGTGAGATGGATAGCAAACAATAGTATGATAGTAAACAGGATGAAAAGTCAGGTTGTAAGTTTCAATAAGTTTCACTAACGAGGTTGTA